>NW_028120083.1:0-276671 GCF_965119305.1 Pelophylax lessonae | reverse complement strand
TGTATGAAAAGCCTTTTTATTTGAAATAACTGCATTTGGTCACTAAAGGTATGAAAAAATTTTTTAAGTCAAAATGACTGTATATTTGTCTTTTAGTCTTAAAAAGCCGGTTTTAGACAAGATAACTGCATTTGGTCTCCAATGGCCGGAAATTTTTTTGGGGTCAAAATGACTGTATTTTGGTCTCCAGGTGTATGAAAAGCCTTTTTTAGTCGAAATAACTGCATTTGGTCAACAAAGGTCTGAAAAAAATTTTTGGGTCAAAATGACTGTATTTTGGTCTCCAAGTGTCTAAAAAGCCTTTTTTGGTCAAAATAACTGCATTTGGTCACCAAAGGTCTGGAAAAAAAATTTAGTCAAAATGACTGTATTTTTGTTTTTTAGAGTCCTAAAAAGCCGGTTTTAGACAAGATAACTGCATTTTGTCTACAACGGCCTGACATTTTTTTGGGTCAAAATTACTGTATTTTGGTCTCCAGGTGTATAAAAAGCATTTTCAGTCAAAATAACTGCATTTGGTCACCAAAGGTCTGAAAAAAAATTTTTAAGTCAAAATGACTGTATTTTTGTCTTTTAGTCTTAAAAAGCTGGTTTTAGACAAGATAACTGCATTTGGTCTCCAATGGCCTGAAAATATTTTCTTCGGTCAAAATGACTGTATTTTTGTCTCTAAGTGTCTAAAAAGCCTTTTTCAGTTAAAATAACTGCATTTGGTCACCAAAGGTCTGAAAAAAATGTAGTCAAAATGACTATTTTTGTCTTTTAGATTCTTAAAAAGCCGGTTTAGACAAGATAACTGCATTTTGTCTTCAATGGCCTGAAAAAACTATTTGGGTCAAAATGATTGTATTTTGGTCTTCAAGTGTCTAAAAAGCCTTTTTAGTCAAAATAACTGCATTTGGTCACCAAAGGTCTGAAAAAAGTTTTTTTAAGTCAAAATGACTGTATTTTTGTCTTTAAGTCTTAAAAGGACGGTTTTAGACAAGATAACTGCATTTGGTCTCCAATGGCCTGAAAAAATGTTTTTGGTCAAAATTACTCTATTTTGGTCTCCAAGTGTCTAAAAAGCCTTTTTTTAGTCAAAATAACTTTATTTGATCACCAAAGGTGTGAAAAAACTTTTAGTCAAAATGACTGTATTTTTGTCTTTTTTCTGGTACATTTAATCCCCTAACGTTATAAGAGATAATTTTTACCTCCTCCATCTCTATTTACACAGGAAATCAAGAAAAAAAAAAAAAAAAACCCCTTCCCTAACTAATTGGCAGTCGAGAGGGTTCGGTCCCTATCAAGGTCCTTCTCCTCTCTCTGTCAATTTGGATAGTTACCCTATCCTTATCTCACACGGCGTTGCTATATGCAACTTGTGTGGATTTCCTAACTAGGGGACTACCCCGGTGTGATTCTTCCTTTCCCTTCCCACCTCCGACCCCTTCAATTTTGCTATTAAGGGGAAGCCGTTCCGGGGGGGAGCTGGGGAGAGTTCTGAAATAATGAGGCGAGAAAAAAAAAAAAAAAAAAAAAAAAAAAAAAAAGGGTCTCCTCCTCATTTCCATTGTCTTCTCCCCTCTCAGCCCCCTTCCCGTCTACCCCCTGATTTTTACACATATACTTTTCCTCGACCCAAGGCTAAACACCTATCCTTTTTTCCCTCATCTTAAACTTTCTTTATATCCTATTGATAAAATAAAGAAAAAACCCCTCCTTCATGTAGGCTCTTTACCCGCCATTGAGGCAATTTCCTCTTCTTAATTTAACAACATTTAATATAGTTACCAAAAAAAAAAAAAAAAAAAAAAAAAAAAAAAGGCCCAATCGTGTATATTTTAAGCATAAGGGAGGGCACATCCCCTCCTTAATTTAGCAACATATAACATAAATACTAAGTGAAAACTCAACATTTTCAGTGAGAAAAAAAAAAAAAAAAACCCAATCGTGTAGATTTTTTAAGGCATAAGAGAGGGAACATCCCCTCCTTAATTTATCAACATATAACTTTGATACTTAGTGCTAACTCAACATTCTAAAAAAAAAAAAAAAAAAAAAAAAAAAAAAAAAAAAAAAACCTCAATCACCCAATCGTGTAAATTTTTTAAGGTCATAAGGGAGGGAGCACCCCCTCCTTAATTTATCAACATTTAACTTTGATGCTTAGTGCTAACTCAACCTTCCAAGAAAAAAAAAAAAAAAAAAAAAACCTCAATCGTGTATATTATTTAAACATAAGGGAGGGCACATCCCCTCCTTAATTTAACAACATATAACATGAATACTAAGTGAAACCTCAACATTTTAGTAAAAAAAAAAAAAAAAAACCCTCTCTCCGTTAAATTAAGTCTGTTACATGGGGAGGGCCCTTTTCCCTATCCCAATTGTTATTTATTTTTCTCTTAGTACTTCTTCCTCCATACTCTCTATCCCTTTCTTCTGTCGCTGAGGGTGTTCAAAAGCTTCTTCCCTAGGTATGCGACTCAGCCAATTGGCGACCTGTATGGGTTCCGTCTCTATGAACCGGAAAAGTGCATCACAATCTTGGTGTGATCTCAGGATAAAAGATCTGCCGTCTCTACGGAACGCTGCATAGAAGGGGAATCCCCATCTATAAGTACATCCTGCCTTTCTGGCTAGCTCCAACAATGGTCTGAGAATCGCCCTTCTTCGCAATGTTCCTCTAGATATATCCGAATATATCTTAACTGGCCTTCCTTCTAATGTTATATCCTTAGCCTCCCAAGCTTGTCTCAAGATCATCTCTTTGTGTATATAGTGGTGTATCCTGCAGATCACATCCCTAGGCCATTTATCTTCTGTCCTTCTAGGGCCGCCGGTTCTATGGATCCTCTCGATTTCTAAATTTTCTGGTAGTTTGTTTTTGAGAACTTGTTTAAAAATCTCCTTCGCAGTCTCAGCTAGTTTGTCATGGCCAATAGTTTCAGCTATGCCTCGTAGTCGCAGATTACTACGGCGGCTTCTATTTTCAATATCCTCCAACTGTAACTGTATTGCGTCTTCTGTTTCTTTTTGGTTAACACCCTTTAACTCCAAAGCTAGTAATCTTTCCTTTAATGAGTTAATGGATGTCTCCTCTTCTACTAGACGAACTGTGATATCCTGTATATCTTTCTTTACCTCCTGTATTTCTTTCTGATGTTTTTCTTCTATTCTACTAATCATTTGCTCTATGTCTGCCCTTGTCGGTAGTGCTTGTAACATTATTTTAAGCTCTGAGTTCTGTGAGGCAGTTTGTGTGAGTATACAGGATATCGGGGTCTCTTTTTGACTATTCATTACGCTGTTGGCCTCTTCTTCTACAGAGGGGGTGGTTTCTAATGAATTTGGTATGTCACTGGTTTCTGGGCTTGTGAATGTCAATTTCACCCCTTTGGCGGATTTTTTGCTATTGAAAAAACGGTCGATTTCCCCTTCAGTTTTGCTTGTCTGGGCTTTTCCTTCTTTTCCTGTGCTTTTTCTTCCTTTTCTCCTTTTAGCAAGTGTCATCTTACTTTCTTATCCACTAGGGGGCTACAGCCTTTGCTCTCCAAAAATACTTCACAGTGTAAGGTTTTCTTATCCTCCTTAAATTGGGGCTCGGTCAGCTTATTTTGAATTGTCCCGGCCAGTCCCCTCTATAGGTTATTAGGGTATAAGGTCCCCTCTCAGGTTTCTAATGGTTAACACCGTTTCTCAGTAACTTAATCTCTTTCCCAGAGCTGTGATTTTTGGTAGTCTCTCCTTATTTATTATGTTTAAAGACTATGCACCATGTAAATCACTTCATCACACTGCAGTTTTCGCGTGTTTAAAGTACTCACAGTTCTCCTTTTTTCTTGACCTCCATGCTAGATTTCAGATTTCTCCCGTCTTTCCCTGCTGTTAAGAGGGGCAGGGTAGAGCTTTCTTTACAGCTTCCTCCTTGCGTTGTTCAGCTTTCTAGCGTCTCTGTTGCTTACGGTGATGTACTAGTATAGTGGTACACTAGCGCAATGGGGCAGTACCTGGCGGTATAGCTGGCGGTAACCACCTCTCCCCTCTCTACCAGCCTTAGTCCACAGTTACCCAGCCGATAATTAGCAATGTCTGCTCTGCCTCTCCCGTCCTCCGTCCACCACATGCGATGTCAACGCCTGCGGCGGCTCGCTCTTCCACCTGGGGCAGTGCAGGGACCGTTATGTATGACGGCTCACTCCTCCGTCTTCGGCTCCTTCCTGTTCCCAATGTAGGGATCTAATGTCCGTGGCGGCTCACTCCTCCGCCTAGCGGGACGGTTCAATCCTCCGTCTGTGGCTCCTTCTGATCCTAACGCAGGGACCAGTATCTGCGGCGGTTCAATCCTCCGCTCCCGGGTCTCGCTCTATAATAGCCGACTCCCCTATGTCTCTCCTCGGCGTCTTCTCTGCTATCAGCGTCGGAGGTGCATTCGGCGTCGGGAAGAATCACTAAGCACGTCTCACATGACGGCTTCCGGTCACGCCCCCGTATTTTTGTCTTTTAGAGTCTTAAAACGCTTGTATTAGACACGATAACTGCATTTGCTCTCCAATGGCCTGAAATTTTATTTTTTGGTCAAAATGACTCTGTTTTGGTCTCCAAGTATCAAAAAAAGCCTTTTTTAGTCAAAATAGCTGCATTTGGTCACCAAAGGTCTGAAAATTGTTTTTTGTCTAAATGACTGTATTTTTGTCTTTTACAGTCTTAAAAAGCCGGTTTTAGACAAGAAATCTGCATTTTGTCTCCAATGGCCTGAACAAATTTTTTGGGTCAAAATGATTGTATTTTGGTCTTCAAGTGTCTAAAAAGCCTTTTTTAGTCAAAAGAACTGCATTTGGTCACCAAAGGTCTGAAAACATTTTTTAGTCAAAATGACTGTATTTTTGGCTTTTAGAGTCTTAAAAAGCCGGTTTTAGACAAGATAACTGCATTTTGTCTCCAATGGCCTAAAAAAATGTTTTGGGTCAAAATGACTATATTTTGTTCTCCAGGTGTATACAAAGCCTTTCTAGTCAAAATAACTGCTTTTGGTCACCAAAGGTCTAAAAAAAGTTAAGTCAAAATGACTGTATTTTTGTCTTTTAGTCTTAAAAAGCCGGTTTTAGACAAGATAACTGCATTTGGTCTCCAATGGCCTGAAAACAAATTTGGGTCAAAATGACTATTTTGGTCTCCAAGTGTCTAAAAAGCCTTTTTTAGTCAAAATAACTGCATCTGGTCACCAAAGGCCTGGAAAAAAAGAATTTGTCAAAATGACTTTATTTTTGTCTTTTAGAGTCTTAAAAAGCCGGTTATAGACAAGATAACTGCATTTTGTCTACAATGGCCTGAAAATTTTTTTGGGTCAAAATGACTGTATTTTGGGTCTTCAAGTGTCTAAAAAGCCTTTTTTAGTCAAAATAACTGCATTTGGTCACTAAAGGTCTGAAAAAAAATTTTAAGTCAAAATGACTGTATTTTTGTCTTTTAGTCTTAAAAAGCTGGTTTTAGACAAGATAACTGCATTTGGTCTCCAATGGCCTGAAAATATTTTCTTCGGTCAAAATGACTGTATTTTTGTCTCTAGGTGTCTAAAAAGCCTTTTTTCAGTCAAAATAACTGCATTTGGTCACCAAAGGTATGAAAAAAAAAAGTAGTCAAAATGACTATTTTTGTCTTTTAGATTCTTAAAAAGCCGGTTTAGACAAGATAACTGCATTTTGTCTTCAATGGCCTGAAAAAAACTATTTGGGTCAAAATGATTGTATTTTGGTCTTCAAGTGTCTAAAAAGCCTTTTTAGTCAAAATAACTGCATTTTGTTACCAAAGGTCTGAAAAAAAATTTATGTCAAAATGACTGTATTTTTGTCTTTTAGTCTTAAAAAGCCCGTTTTAGACAAGATAACTGCATTTGGTCTCAAATGGCCTGAAAAACATTTTTGGGTCAAAATGACTGTATTTTGGTCTCCAATTGTCTAAAAAGCCTTTTTTAGTCAAAATAACTGCATTTGGTCACCAAAGGTCTGGAAAAAATTTAGTCAAAATAACTGTATTTTTGTCTTTTACAGTCTTAAAAAGCCGGTTTTAGACGATAACTGCATTTGGTAACCAATGGCCTGAAAAAATGTTTTTGGTCAAAATGACTCTATTTTGGTCTCCAAGTGTCTAAAAAGCCTTTTTTTAGTCAAAATAACTTTATTTGATCACCAAAGGTGTGAAAAAACTTTTAGTCAAAATGACTGTATTTTTGTCTTTTAGAGTCTTAAAACGCTTGTATTAGACATGATAACTGCATTTGCTCTCCAATGGCCTGAAATTTTATTTTTTTGGTCAAAATGACTCTGTTTTGGTCTCCAAGTATCAAAAAAAGCCTTTTTTAGTCAAAATAGCTGCATTTGGTCACCAAAGGTCTGAAAATTGTTTTTTGTCTAAATGACTGTATTTTTGTCTTTTACAGTCTTAAAAAGCCGGTTTTAGACAAGAAATCTGCAGTTTGTCTCCAATGGCCTGAACAAATTTTTTGGGTCAAAATGATTGTATTTTGGTCTTCAAGTGTCTAAAAAGCCTTTTTTAGTCAAAAGAACTGCATTTGGTCACCAAAGGTCTGAAAACATTTTTTAGTCAAAATGACTGCATTTTTGGCTTTTAGAGTCTTAAAAAGCCGGTTTTAGACAAGATAACTGCATTTTGTCTACAATGGCCTGAAAATTTTTTGGGGTCAAAATGACTGTATTTTGGTCTTCAAGTGTCTAAAAAGCCTTTTTTAGTCAAAATAACTGCATTTGGTCACCAAAGGTCTGAAAAAAATTTAGTCAAAATAACTATTTTTGTCTTTTAGATTCTTAAAAAGCCGGTTTAGACAAGATAACTGCATTTTGTCTTCAATGGCCTGAAAAAACTATTTGGGTCAAAATGACTGTATTTTGATCTTCAAGTGTCTAAAAAGCCTTTTTTGGTCAAAAGAACTGCATTTGGTCACCAAAGGTCTGAAAACATTTTTTAGTCAAAATGACTATATTTTTGGCTTTTAGAGTCTTAAAAAGCCGGTTTTAGACAAGATAACTACATTTTGTCTCCAATGGCCAGAAATTTTTTGGGGTCAAAATGACTGTATTTTGGTCTCCAATTGTCTAAAAAGCCTTTTTAGTCAAAATAACTGCATTTGGTCGCCAAAGGTCTGGAAAAAAATCTAGTCAAAATGACTGTATTTTTGTCTTTTACAGTCTTAAAAAGCCGGTTTTAGACGATAACTGCATTTGGTAACCAATAGCCTGAAAAAATATTTTTGGTCAAAATGACTCTATTTTGGTCTCCAAGTGTCTAAAAAGCCTTTATTAGTCAAAATGACTGTATTTTTGTCTTTTAGAGTCTTAAAACGCTTGTATTAGACAAGATAACTGCATTTGGTCTCCAATGGCCTGAAATGTTATTTTTTGGCCAAAATAACTCTGTTTTGGTCTCCAAGTATCTAAAAAGCCTTTTTTAGTCAAAATAACTGCATTTGGCCACCAAAGGTCTGAATTTTTTTAGTCAAAGTGACTATTTTTGTCTTTTAGATTCTTAAAAAGCCGGTTTAGACAAGATAACTGCATTTTGTCTTCAATGGCCTGAAAAAACTATTTGGGTCACAATGACTGTATTTTGGTCTTCAAGTGTCTAAAAAGCCTTTTTTTAGTCAAAATAACTGCATTTGGCCACCAAAGGTCTGAATTTTTTTTAGTCAAAGTGACTATTTTTGGCTTTTAGAGTCTTAAAAGGCCGGTTTTAGACAAGATAAATGCATTTTGTCTCCAATGGCCGGAAATTTTTGGGGGTCAAAATGACTGTATTTTGGTCTCCAGGTGTATGAAAAGCCTTTTTATTTGAAATAACTGCATTTGGTCACTAAAGGTATGAAAAAATTTTTTAAGTCAAAATGACTGTATATTTGTCTTTTAGTCTTAAAAAGCCGGTTTTAGACAAGATAACTGCATTTGGTCTCCAATGGCCGGAAATTTTTTTGGGGTCAAAATGACTGTATTTTGGTCTCCAGGTGTATGAAAAGCCTTTTTTAGTCGAAATAACTGCATTTGGTCAACAAAGGTCTGAAAAAAATTTTTGGGTCAAAATGACTGTATTTTGGTCTCCAAGTGTCTAAAAAGCCTTTTTTGGTCAAAATAACTGCATTTGGTCACCAAAGGTCTGGAAAAAAAATTTAGTCAAAATGACTGTATTTTTGTTTTTTAGAGTCCTAAAAAGCCGGTTTTAGACAAGATAACTGCATTTTGTCTACAACGGCCTGACATTTTTTTGGGTCAAAATTACTGTATTTTGGTCTCCAGGTGTATAAAAAGCATTTTCAGTCAAAATAACTGCATTTGGTCACCAAAGGTCTGAAAAAAAATTTTTAAGTCAAAATGACTGTATTTTTGTCTTTTAGTCTTAAAAAGCTGGTTTTAGACAAGATAACTGCATTTGGTCTCCAATGGCCTGAAAATATTTTCTTCGGTCAAAATGACTGTATTTTTGTCTCTAAGTGTCTAAAAAGCCTTTTTTCAGTTAAAATAACTGCATTTGGTCACCAAAGGTCTGAAAAAAATGTAGTCAAAATGACTATTTTTGTCTTTTAGATTCTTAAAAAGCCGGTTTAGACAAGATAACTGCATTTTGTCTTCAATGGCCTGAAAAAACTATTTGGGTCAAAATGATTGTATTTTGGTCTTCAAGTGTCTAAAAAGCCTTTTTAGTCAAAATAACTGCATTTGGTCACCAAAGGTCTGAAAAAAGTTTTTTTAAGTCAAAATGACTGTATTTTTGTCTTTAAGTCTTAAAAGGACGGTTTTAGACAAGATAACTGCATTTGGTCTCCAATGGCCTGAAAAAATGTTTTTGGTCAAAATTACTCTATTTTGGTCTCCAAGTGTCTAAAAAGCCTTTTTTAGTCAAAAGAACTGCATTTGGTCACCAAAGGTCGGAAATCATTTTTTAGTCAAAATGACTGTATTTTTGGCTTTTAGAGTCTTAAAAAGCCGGTTTTAGACAAGATAACTGCATTTGGTCTCCAATGGCCTGAAAAAATATTTGGGGTCAAAATGACTGTTTTTTGGTCTCCAATTGTTTAAAAAGCCTTTTTAGTCAATATAACTGCATTTGGTCACCAAAGGTCTGAAAAAAAATTTTAGTCAAAATGAATATTTTTGTCTTTTAGATTCTTATAAAGCTGGTTTAGACAAAATAACTGCATTTTGTCTTCAATGCCCTGAAAAAACTATTTGGGTCAAAATGACTGTATTTTGTTCTTCAAGTGTCTAAAAAGCATTTTTTTAGTCAAAATAACTGCATTTGGTCACCAAAGGTCTGAAATTTTTTTTAAGTCAAAATGACTAGGGTTGAGCGGACACCTAGATGTCCGTGTTCGACGGGTTCGGCCGAACTTTAAAAAAAAGTCCGGGTCCGTGTCCCGGACTTTTACCGAACTTTTCCCGGACACCAAACCCCATTGAAGTCAATGGGGACCCGAACTTTAAGGCACTAAAATGGCTCTAAAACACCAAAGGAAAGGGCTAGAGTGCTGCAAATGGCAGCAAAACGTAATTAAGAGCATGACAAGTGCTCTGCAAACAAATGTGGATAGGGAAATAACTTAAAACAACAAAAAAAAACAGAAAAATAAAACAATGTTCTTCTTCATCTCTGAAGGACGAGGCCCATATGGAGTAGGAGGGAGGTTGAGGTGGTGGTGGATGTGGCGGTGACATAGGCATGCACACAGGGTGTGCCGGGTGTGCCTGGGCACACCCTAATCACCTAGGGCACATAGCATTGCCAGTGAGGAGATGGGAAAGATCTCCCTCGGACCTGCTCTGCTCTATTTCTCTTTGCCTACAGGTACATGGCCCCGATACATTACTCTCCCTGCTGGCAAACACATGCATGTGTATTTCAACTTTGGGGTGCACACCTTAATGCAATAGGCTGCACACACCTATGGGCGGTGTAGGTGGAAGCGGCGGTGGAGGAGGACCAGGGCCGGATTAAAAGCATCATGGGCTTGGTGCTGAGGATTTTGAAGGGCCTTAAGGGCCGTGCCTTGCCATGCACCCACAGGAGGAAGGGTGCAGCCATGCATGCCTAATTCAACATGGGATGCTGTCTCTGAAGCCCATAAACACATCCATGCATCGGCAACTGTACCTCCTTGTCCGGCCTTCGCGCTGTGTGGGGAGGTTCTGAGGGTGCTGCCTGGGGAAGCGAGCATAGAAGCCAGACTTCTGTGTTTACAAGTGACAGAAGAGCGGTAACAGTGAATATGGCCAACCCGGGGCCTATATAAAAGGTAGGGGCCTGGAGCTGCAGCTCCAATAGCCCCTACGTTAATCTGGCCCTGAGGAGGAGGACGAGGTAGCCAACACTGCTTCTTTTCACAAATTTTAAATGAGGGTACACCCCAAAAGAGTGAGAAAGAGCAAA
This sequence comes from Pelophylax lessonae, assembly GCF_965119305.1. Taxonomy (NCBI): domain Eukaryota; kingdom Metazoa; phylum Chordata; class Amphibia; order Anura; family Ranidae; genus Pelophylax; species Pelophylax lessonae. Next base: position 266,255 of record NW_028120083.1, on the reverse strand, counting down.
AATGGAACAATGGGTGGGTAAGGTCGGTATCCATTGCTATTCTGCATAAGGTACGGAAAAGTCCCGTGGGATCCATGCCTGGTTCATTTTAATGAACGTGAGCTTGTCCACATTGTCTCTGGACAGGCGGCTGCGCTTGTCTGTTATAACGCCCCCAGCCGTGCTAAATACCCGTTCAGATAATACACTGGCTGCAGGGCACGCCAGCACCTCCAAGGCGTAAAGGGCAAGCTCAGGCCATGTGCCCAATTTGGAGACCCAGAAGTTGAAGGGGGCAGACCCCTCATTCACTACATGTAGGCGTGTGCACACATACTGCTCCACCATGTTGGTAAAATGCTGCCTCCTGCTAAGACGTTCCATCTGAGCTGCTGGTGCTGCTGTTTGTTGTGGCGTGCTGACAAAGCTTTTCCACATTTTGGCCATGCTAACCCTGCCTTCTGAGGTGCTGGCGGTGCCCTGGTTGCGTTGGCGACCTCCTCCTCCTCCTCCTCTGCCTTGTGCTTCCACTGCGGCCCCGCTGTCAGATGGGAATGCCAGCAGCATGGCGTCTACCAGCGTGCGCTTGTACTCGCGCATCTTGCGATCACGCTCCAGTGAGTGAATTAAGGACGGTACGTTGTCCTTGTAACGGGGATCAAGCAGCGTGGCCACCCAGTAATCAGCACAAGTTAGAATGTGGGCAACTCGGCGGTCATTGTGGAGACACTGCAGCATGTAATCGCTCATGTGTGCCAGGCTGCCCAGAGGCAACGAAAGGCTGTCCTCTGTGGGAGGTGTATCGTCCGTGTCCTCTGTATCCCCCCAGCCACGCACCAGTGATGGCAATGAGCTGGCCTGGGTGCCACCCTGCTGTGAACATGGTTCCATCTCCTCCTCCAGCTCCTCCTCCTCCTCATCCTCCTCATCCTCCAGAACTGTGCCCCTGCTGGACAATTGTGTCCCTGGCGTTTGTGTGTGCAGGAACCCACCCTCGGAGCCCCTTGCGAATGACTGCCCTGAAAGCCTTGGAAATGTTACCTCTTCATCCTCCTCCTCCTCATCCTGTGCCACATCCTCTTCCATCATCGCCCGAATTGTTTTTTCAAGGAGGCATAGAAGTGGGATAGTTAAGCTGAGAACGGCGTCATTGCCACTGGCCATGTTGGTGGAGTACTCAAAACAGCGCAACAAGGCACACAGGTCTCGCATGGAGGCCCAGTTATTGGTGGTAAAGTGGTGCTGTTCCGCAGAGCGACTCACGCGTGCGTGCTGCAGCTGAAACTCCACTATGGCCTGCTGCTGCTCGCACAGTCTTTCCAGCATGTGCAAGGTGGAGTTCCACCTTGTGGGCATGTCACATATGAGGCGGTGAGCTGGAAGGCCGAAGTTACGCTGCAGCGCTGCCAGGCGAGCAGCAGCAGGGTGAGAACGCCGAAAGTGCGCACAAACGGCCCGCACTTTCTGCAGCAGCTCTGACATATCGGGGTAGTTTTTAAGGAACCTCTGCACCACCAAATTCAGCACATGCGCCAGGCAAGGGATGTGCATCAAACCGGCTAGGCCCAGAGCTGCTATGAGATTTCTCCCGTTATCGCACACCACCAGGCCGGGCTTGAGGCTCGCTGGCAGCAACCACTCATTTGTCTGCTGTTCCATGCTCCTCCACAACTCCTGCGCGGTGTGTGGTTTGTCCCCCAAACAGGCAAGTTGTAAAACTGCCTGCTGTCGTTTACCCCTGGCCGTGCTGAAGTTGGTGGTGAAGGTGTTACGCTGTCCGGATGAGGAGGCGGTAGAGGATGAGGAAGCGGAGTAGGAGGAGTTAGGAACAGGAGGCAAACTGAAGCGCCCTGCAATCCTCGGTGGTGGAAGGACATGCACCAAATTGCTATCCGCCTCAGGCCCATCCGCCACTGCATTTACCCAGTGTGCCGTTAGGGAGATATAACGCCCCTGACCGTGCTTACTGGTCCACGTATCGGTAGTTAGGTGGACCTTGGCACAGATGGCGTTGCGCAGTGCACACCTGATTTTTTCCCCCACTTGGTTGTGCAGGGAAGGGATGGCTTGCCTGGAAAAGTAGTGGCGGCTGGGCACGACGTACTGTGGGACAGCCACCGATATAAGGTTTTTAAAACTGTGCGTCTCCACCAGACGGAATGACAGCATTTCAAAGGCCAATAATTTTGAAATGCTGGCATTCAGGGCCAGGGATCGTGGGTGGGTAGGGGGGTACTTCCTCTTCCTCTCAAGTGTTTGGGAGATGGAAAGCTGAACGCTTCCACGGGACATTGTGGAGATGGTTGTTGGTGACCCAGGTGGTGGTGTTGCTAACAGATCGTCTGTTTGCGGGGTGGCAGGTGCCGGTATCACTACAGATGTGGCTGGAGCGGCCGAGACTGCAGCAGAAGAGGAAGCAGGATGAGCCAGAGAGGTTTCTTGGTTTTGAAGGTGTGTACTCCACTGCAGCTCGTGCTTTGCACTTAGATGCCTGATCATGCAGGTTGTGCTCAGGTTGAGAAGGTTTATGCCTCGCTTCAAGCTCTGATTGCACAGGGTGCAAACCACTCGTGTCCTGTCATCAGCACATTTTCTAAAGAACTTCCACGCTAGAGAACTCCTTTGAGCTGACTTTGGTGCGCTCGTTCCCTTGCTGCGTTGGGCAGTAGCGGGCGTAGTGTCTAGGGCACGGCTGCTCCGCTTCTGCACCCTGCTCCCTCTTCTGCTGTGCTGGTGGCTCTGTGCGACCACCGCCTCTTCCTCCAAACTACTCAGGTCACCTGCATGACGTTCATTCCATGTGGGGTCGAGGACCTCATCGTCCTCCACATCATCTTCCACCCAGTCTTCACCCCTGCCCTCCTTGTCGGTATCCACAATGCTGAACGCCGCAGCAGTTGGCACCTGCGTTTCGTCATCATCGGAGACGTGCTGCGATGATCCTTGCATGTACTCATCTTGAGAAATAAGTGGTTGGGCATCGCTGCACTCAATCTCTTCCACTTCTGGGGCAGGGCTAGGTGGATGGCCCTGGGAAACCCTGCTGACAGTGTCATCAAAAAGAAGAAGAGACTGCTGTATGGCTTGGGGCTCAGACTGCTTGCCTGATTTGCAAGGGGGTGAGGTGAAAGACGGTTGGACATCGGCTGCAGGTGCCAACTGTGACCTTTCTGCAGTAGACTGGGTGGGAGACAATGTGAAGGAACTGGAGGCACTGTCAGCAGCAAACCAATCTACTATCGCCTCCACTTGTTCTGGCCTCATCACTTCTAGGGGCGTATGATGCCCTACCAAATACTGATGCAGGTTCTGTCGCCTAATCACACTTGAGGAAGGTGTTTCACTTGTGCGTGTAGCTGGCACAGATCGACCACATCCTCTCCTTGCAACAGGAGCTCTACCAGCAGCACCACGACCCAGGCCACGCCCCTTATTTGACGGTCTCCTCATATTTCTGTAATTTAAGATCTTGCCCTAGAAAGGTTTTTATTGAAAAGTGGAATAGGAAATATGATCCAAAAAAGTGTATGTATCTCGCACGTACAAAACCACACTAGGCCCCAATTACTATTGTTTCTACCCCTAAAAGGATGGATGAGGAGTAGGAGGAGTATGGAACAGACAGCACCCTCAAATCTTCAGAAGTATGAGATGAACCTCAAAAACTTGGAAAGGTGGATCTCACACGTACCGACACAGACTATCCCGCAATTCAATTGATCCTCAAAGGTTTTTATTGAATAGCGGAATAGGAAATATGATCAAAAAAAGTGTATGTATCTCGCACGTACACCACCACACTAGGCCCCAATTACTATTGTTTGTACCCCTAAAAGGATGGTTGAGCAGTAGGAGGAGGAGTATGGAACAGGCAGCACCCTCAAATCTTCAGAAGTATGAGATGAACCCCAAAAACTTGGAAAGGTGGATCTCACACGTACCGACACAGACTATCACGCAATTTAATTGATCCCCAAAGGTTTTAATTGAATAGCGGAATAGAAAATATGATCAAAAAGAAAGTGTATGTATCTCACACATACACCACCACACTAGGCCCCAATTACTATTGTTTGTACCCCTAAAAGGATGGTTGAGGAGTAGGAGGAAGAGTATGGAACAGGCAGCACCCTCAAATCTTCAGAAGTATGAGATGAACCCCAAAAACTTGGAAAGGTGGATCTCACACGTACAGACACAGACTATCACGCAATTTAATTGATCCCCAAAGGTTTTAATTGAATAGCGGAATAGAAAATATGATCAAAAAGAAAGTGTATGTATCTCACACGTACACCACCACACTAGGCCCCAATTACTATTGTTTGTACCCCTAAAAGGATGGTTGAGCAGTAGGAGGAGGAGTATGGAACAGGCAGCACCCTCAAATCTTCAGAAGTATGAGATGAACCCCAAAAACTTGGAAAGGTGGATCTCACACGTACCGACACAGACTATCACGCAATTTAATTGATCCCCAAAGGTTTTAATTGAATAGCGGAATAGAAAATATGATGAAAACATTTTTTAGTCAAAATGACTGTATTTTATGCTTTTAGAGTCTTAAAAAGCCGGTTTTAGACAAGATAACTGCATTTTGTCTCCAATGGCCTGACATTTTTTTGGGTCAAAATTACTGTATTTTGGTCTCCAGGTGTATAAAAAGCATTTTTCAGTCAAAATAACTGCATTTGAAAAAAATCATCTAAGGGATTTCCGTCCCCAGTCCAATCCGACAGATCGCCTTCCTAAGTCTGGTCACCATGACCACCTACTTACCCCCTGCAAACATGTGCAGTATACCTGCTTACAAGTTTGTTCTCTCTTTTGTAAACTTGCCTTGCAAATGTTATATTTGCTTTGTTGTTTCGTTGTTTTTTTTCTTTTTTGTCTTTTTTTTCTTGTTGGTCAGCAACACCACTGTGCAACAACTGGACTTTACGAGATCATTACTGGAAACCACAGACCTTTGCTTCCCTACGCTGCGGATGGGGCCCTGGAGACCCTCTCTTCTACCCTTCAACTGTGAGTACACATCGGGCTGCCAGCTTAGCTCTTTTATTTTGACAACATGACCATCACAGTCACATCCCTGAATGTACATGGTCTCAACCACCCGGCCAAAAGGTCCTCTATGTGGAAGGAAGCATTGCTACTTAAAAGTGACCTTCTTTGCATCCAAGAGACCCACCTTCAGCAATCTCATCACCCTGCTGTGACTCACAGAAGTTTCCGACACATTTTCATGGCTTCGGCCCCGCAGAAGCGTAAAGGTGTACTTATCGCTATCCATGACAGTGTTGCCTTTGCCTTGCATAAGCTCTTGGTGGACCCGAACGGCCGCTATGTGCTGCAGCAGTGTGAACTGAACAATGTCACGTTTACAATACTTAATGCCTATGCTCCCAACACTCGCCAGCTGCGGTTTTGGAGGAAAATGTTCCGCATGTTAGATAAGCAGAAATATGGCTCGGTGGTGGTTTGCGGAGATTTCAATCTGACAGCTGATCCCAACTTAGACATCTCCTCGGCTCCTAAACGCCCACCACCTGCTCTGCAGTCACTTCTCTACGAAGCAGACCTGTTTGATGCCTGGAGGTGCCTGCACCCGGGTGAACGTGACTATACTTTTCATTCTCATAGGCACAATGCATACTCCCGCATTGACATGATTCTGACTGACAAGCATCTCCTACAGAATGTTTGATGCTCGGATATCCACAACATCACGTGGTCGGACCACGCCCTGGTGACTGTGGCCCTACAAGAGTCGCGGTCTCCGGGACCTGCGTATCTATGGCAAGCTAATAGTCAGGTCTTGGAGTCTCCTCGGTTTGCCTCTCAGATTCGGGAGCATCTCGAGGAGTACTTCAGGCACAATGTGGGGTCGGTGGCGGATCCGACAATACTTTGGTGTGCCCATAAGGCATTCATAAGGGGCGTTCTTATTAAAATGTGTGCTCAACTTAAGAGGCAGAGGACACGGCGCCTGGACAAACTCCTGGCTGAGATCTCCCGTTTGGAACCCCTCAACAAAATGTCCCCCTCTCCGCAACTGGCCCAACAGTTAAGAGACCATAGATCTACCCTGAGGGACTTACTGGTGGAACAGCAGGATAAATACTTTAGGGCTCTTAAACTGTCACACTACTCGGCTGGTAACAAGGCAGGGAAATTGTTAGCAAACAAATTGAGGGCCAAAAGCGTTAAGAATAGAATAGCTTACCTTGTGGACCCTATCACTAACTCCAAGATAACTAACCCTCAAGAAATTGCTGACTCTTTTGCCAGTTATTATGAGTCCCTGTACAACCTCAAAAACGATCCTGATACCCCCAACCTACGGAAACAATCATATCCTCTTTCCTGGACTCTGTTCGCTTGCCAGCCCTTAGTGCATCTCAACTGCAGGCTCTTAACGCCCCGATATCCGCGGTTGAAGTGGAATGAGCCATACGCACACTGCTAACGGGGAAATCTCCGGGCCCTGATGGCCTCCCCAATCTTTATTACAAACAGTTTACCCCAACCCTGAGCCCACACTTAGCAACGATGTTAGCGGCCGCGGTGTCCTCTACCTCTCTGCCTAATAAATTACTTCAAGCGTATGTGGTCACACTGCCCAAGCTGGGTAAAGAACCCACTTCCCCCCCTAATTTCAGACCAATATCGCTACTGAACACTGATGTGAAATTGTATGCCAAAGTACTGGCCCTTAGACTCCACCCGGTCTTGCCGGATCACATAGATCTGGATCAGTCTGGCTTTTTCAGGGGCCGTCAGGCCTCAGATGCTACTAGGAGGGTGGTGGGGCTGGTGGATAGGGCTGGATCTGGTCGGGTGCCTTCTCTGCTGCTCTCGTTGGATGCGGAGAAGGCATTCGACCGAGTTCATTGGACATATATGAATCGAGTATTACAGAGATTTGGGTTTCAGGGTCCTATTCTAAGCGCAATATTGGCATTGTACTCCAACCCCTCGACGAAGGTCTACTCATCCAGCATGCTGTCAAGGTCCTTCTCCATCACGAATGGGACGCGGCAGGGTTGCCCACTGTCGCCTTCCATCTTTAATTTGCTTATAGAACCTCTGGCGGAGGCAGTTCGATCCTCCGCAAATATTAAGGGCCTCACTACCCCCACGTGCACCCATGTTATTAGTTTATTTGCGGACGACGTCATTATTTTCATGTCTGACCCTGAGAGGTCATTGGCGGCTACACATTCCTTGCTACAACAATTCAGCCTAGCCTCTTACTACAAGGCTAACTTTACGAAATCCTTGATATTACCGTTGGGCATACCCCAGGCCTTATGTCGAAAGTTACAATCCTTATACCCCTACACTTGGAAACAAAATAGCATCCCGTACCTGGGAATTCAACTGACCCCCAAAGTAAACCTATTAGCTGATGCTAATTTCCCGCCTCTAGTGGCCAAAATTGAGAAGGAATGCCGCAGAATTTCCAACACAGAACTTACCTGGTCTGGCCGTCTTGCCTCGTTCAAGATGGTCCTCTTGCCCCAAATTTTATATGCATTTCGGACCTTAGTGATTCCGGTACCCCAGAAAATCATAACTTACCTACAGGTAGCACTCAAGGGGCTGGTATGGAGGGGCAAGAGACCGAGAAGCGCCCATTCATACTTGATTAAGCACTGGTCTGCCGGGGGTATGGGCATGGTCGACATCGGAGACTAACTCTTGGCCTCACATTTGGCACAATTAACACACTGGGTGGCTCCTGGGTCTTCCACAGTGTGGAGCTCCATGGAAGCTGAGGTCTGCTCCCCCCTCCCCCTGCGGACGGTGCTCTTAGCGGACATATGGAGCCCGAGACCACTAATAGCGCTCCCCATTTCGTTCCAAGCCTCACTCCTTGCCTGGCGCGCGTTCATGACTCGCTCCAGTCAACATTCTGTGAGGGTGAGAGTCCCTGTCCCGTTGGGCGTGCTGGAGCTGGTTATTCCTCACACCTCACTCAAAACCTGGGTAAACAATGGTATACTTACTGTGGACCATATCCTGACAGGAGATGTACTAAAAACATTTGCTGACCTACAGGAAGAATATTCGCTCCCTCCCACCGAATATTATTTGTACTTGAGAATATCCCACTTCCTCCACTCCTTAACGTCACCACATATCCATGTTCCGTCCCAAGGATGGAAGTTCCTATTGGGTAACCTTCGCTCGATCAGGGGAACTTCGCTGTTCTACAACTTCCTTCAAAACAAATTGGAGTATAGTAAGGCTATCCCCTTCGTGAAATGGGAGAAGGACCTGGATGAGAAGTTTACTGACAAACAATGGCAGGCAGCTTTTCGGTCTATTTGACAATCCTCATCGTGCACTAACCATTGGGAATTGTCGCAAAAGATAAATTTGAGATGGTATCTTACACCATACAGGTTATCTAAATTTGTTCCCGACTACTCACCCATGTGTTGGAGAGGGTGCGGTGAAGCTGCCCACCTGACTCATGTATTTTGGTCATGCAGACACCTGAAAGGTTTCTGGAACAGCTTGTTCTCCATGATATCTAGAATTACGGGGGTGCTGACACGCCCTTCTCCGGCACTGGCGATATTGAACATAGGGATTGAGGCACTCCCCATGGACAGTGGTACAGTGGTAACGCACATTCTACTGGCTGCAAGGAGCCTCATAACTAGACAGTGGAAATCCGATTTAACGCCCACTACCTCGGAAGTTATAGCGTTGGTCAAAACCAATTACAATTATGAAAAGCTGCTTGCCTACAAGTCAGGTCGAGGTGCTAGATTTGATAAAGCATGGTTCAGGTGGTCCAAGTGGTTTCCGGATTAGTAATGTTACATATAAATACTATGCATATTGAAGACTGAATAATGCGCTGCTGACAAATTGTTGCTTTATTTCCCCGTTGTTACCTCATTCCCTTGTTGTTATTGTACATATGTCACCTAACCGTAAGTGGGATTACCGGGTGGGCCACACTTGGGCACCGGCAACCTCTCCCCTACTTGCTCCCGCTGTCACCATTTCAGGCTTACTAATCCCTCTTCCTAACTCTCTCTCCCTCTCCCTCTCCCTTCCTAGTGTTACCTCTTCTTTTTTTCTTTTTTTTCCTACATCCCCCTTATCTTTTTGTTGACCATGCTGCCCTACTCTCCTCCTCTTCCCTCTCTCTGTCTTACCCCTCACCTTTCCTCCCTCCCTTCCCCCCCCTTCTCCCTCCTTCCTCTCCCTCCCCCCTCCCTCAATCAACTTCACATCTCTCCCCCCTTCCTTCTACCCCCCCCCCTCCCTCCTTCCTTCCCCTCCCTCCCTCTCTCTCTCTCTATCATATCTTCCCCCTCCTTCCCTCCCTCCCCCTCCCTCCTCCCCTCCTCCCCCTTAAATCAGCTCCCCCTATCTCTCTCTATGTCTACCCAATTCTCCCCATATACTTTCTCTATTCCCACACCCCATCTCCCTACCTCACCTCTGAGGCTCCTAGCGACTCTGTTTACAGTATCTACACTCTGGAGGGGGGGTACGGTGCTCACGGTGCTCACCAGCTAGCTAACACATAGAAGTCAGAGAGGACATGCCTGTGACCCTACTTGCTGGCATTGTCTTGGCTACTACTACACTTTGCTGTACTTGCTGTATTCAATGTATATGATGTATCGACTTCTGCAATGACATATGTTATGTTTGTTTTCCTTTGAAAATTAATAAAAATTTTAATGGAAAAAAAAATAACTGCATTTGGTCACCAAAGGTCTGAAAAAAAATTTTTAAGTCAAAATGACTGTATTTTTGTCTTTTAGTCTTAAAAAGCCGGTTTTAGACAAGATAACTGCATTTGGTCTCCAATGGCCTGAAAATATTTTCTTCAGTCAAAATGACTGTATTTTGGTCTCTAAGTGTCTAAAAAGCTTTTTTTTAGTCAAAATAACTGCATTTGGTCACCAAAGGTCTGAAAAAAATGTAGTCAAAATGACTATTTTTGTCTTTTAGATTCTTAAAAAGCCGGTTTAGACAAGATAACTGCATTTTGTCTTCAATGGCCTGAAAAAACTATTTGGGTCACAATGACTGTATTTTGGTCTTCAAGTGTCTAAAAAGCCCTTTTTAGTCAAAAGAACTGCCTTTTGTCACCAAAGGTCTGAAAACATTTTTTAGTCATAATGACTGTATTTTTGGCTTTTAGAGTCATAAAAAGCCGGTTTTAGACAAGATAACTGCATTTTGTCTCCAATGGCCTGAAAAAGTTTTGGGGTCAAAATGCCTTTATTTTGGTCTCCAGATGTATACAAAGCCTTTTTTAGTCAAAATAACTGCATTTGGTCACCAAAGGTCTGAAAAAAATTTTTTAAGTCCAAATGACTGTATTTTTGTCTTTTATTCTTAAAAAACCGGTTTTAGACAAGATAACTGCGTTTGGTCTCCAATGGCCTGAAATTTTTTTTGTCGGTCATAATGACTGTATTTTGGTCTCAAAGTGTCTAAAAATTCTTTTTTAGTAAAAATAACTGCATTTGGTCACCAAAGGCCTAAAAATTTTTGTTTAGTCAAAATGACTATTTTTGTCTTTTAGATTCTTAAAAAGCCGGTTTAGACAAGATAACTGCATTTTGTCTTCAATGGCCTGAAAAAAACTATTTGGGTCAAAATTACTGTATTTTGGTCTTCAAGTGTCTAAAAAGCCTTTTTTAGTCAAAATAACTGCATTTGGTCACCAAAGGTCTGAAAATTGTTTTTTTTGTCTAAATGACTGTATTTTTGTCGTTTACAGTCTTAAAAAGCCGGTTTTAGACAAGAAAACTGCATTTTGTCTCCAATGGCCTGAACAAATTATTTGGGTCAAAATCATTGTATTTTGGTCTCCAAGTGTCTAAAAATCCTTTTTTAGTCAAAAGAACTGCATTTGGTCACCAATGGTCTGAAAACATTTTTTAGTCAAAATGACTGTATTTTTGGCTTTTAGAGTCTTAAAAGGCCGGTTTTAGACAAGATAAATGCATTTTGTCTCCAATGGTCGGAAATTTTTTTGGGTCAAAATGACTGTATTTTGGTCTCCAAGTGTCTAAAAAGCCTTTTTTTGGTCAAAATAACTGCATTTGGTCACCAAAGGTCTGGAAAAAAAATTTAGTCAAAATGACTGTATTTTTGACTTTTAGAGTCCTAAAAAGCCGGTTTTAGACAAGATAACTGCATTTTGTCTACAACGGCCTGAAAATTTTTTTGGGTCAAAATGACTGTATTTTGGTCTCCAAGTGTATATAAAGCCTTTTTTAGTCAAAAGAACTGCATTTGGTCACCAAAGGTCTGAAAACATTTTTTAGTCAAAATGACTGTATTTTTGGCTTTTAGAGTCTTAAAAAGCCGGTTTTAGACAAGATAACTGCATTTTGTCTCCAATGGCCTGACATTTTTTTGGGGTCAAAATTACTGTATTTTAGTCTCCAGGTGTATAAAAAGCATTTTTCAGTCAAAATAACTGCATTTGGTCACCAAAGGTCTGAAAAAATTTTTTTAAGTCAAAATGACTGTATTTTTGTCTTTTAGTCTTAAAAAGAGGGTTTTAGACAAGATAACTGCATTTGGTCTCCAATGGCCTGAAAATATTTTCTTCGGTCAAAATGATTGTATTTTGGTCTCTAAGTGTCTAAAAAGCCTTTTTTTAGTCAAAATAACTGCATTTGGTCACAAAAGGTCTGAAAAAAAAATGTAGTCAAAATGACTATTTTTGTCTTTTAGATTCTTAAAAAGACGGTTTAGACAAGATAACTGCATTTTGTCTTCAATGGCCTGAAAAAAACTATTTGGGTCAAAATGATTGTATTTTGGTCTTCAAGTGTCTAAAAAGCCTTTTTAGTCAAAATAACTGCATTTGGTCACCAAAGGTCTGAAAAAAAATTTTTATGTCAAAATGACTGTATTTTTGTCTTTTAGTCTTAAAAAGCCCGTTTTAGACAAGATAACTGCATTTGGTCTCCAATGGCCTGAAAAAACATTTTTGGGTCAAAATGACTGTATTTTGGTCTCCAATTGTCTAAAAAGCCTTTTTTAGTCAAAATAACTGCATTTGGTCACCAAAGGTCTGGAAAAAATTTAGTCAAAATAACTGTATTTTTGTCTTTTACAGTCTTAAAAAGCCGGTTTTAGACGATAACTGCATTTGGTAACCAATGGCCTGAAAAAATGTTTTTGGTCAAAATGACTCTATTTTGGTCTCCAAGTGTCTAAAAAGCCTTTTTTTAGTCAAAATAACTTTATTTGATCACCAAAGGTGTGAAAAAACTTTTAGTCAAAATGACTGTATTTTTGTCTTTTAGAGTCTTAAAACGCTTGTATTAGACATGATAACTGCATTTGCTCTCCAATGGCCTGAAATTTTATTTTTTGGTCAAAATGACTCTGTTTTGGACCCAAAGTATCAAAAAAAGCCTTTTTTAGTCAAAATAGCTGCATTTGGTCACCAAAGGTCTGAAAATTGTTTTTTGTCTAAATGACTGTATTTTTGTCTTTTACAGTCTTAAAAAGCCGGTTTTAGACAAGAAATTTGCAGTTTGTCTCCAATGGCCTGAACAAATTTTTTGGGTCAAAATTATTGTATTTTGGTCTTCAAGTGTCTAAAAAGCCTTTTTTAGTCAAAAGAACTGCATTTGGTCACCAAAGGTCTGAAAACATTTTTTAGTCAAAATGACTGTATTTTTGGCTTTTAGAGTCTTAAAAAGCCGGTTTTAGACAAGATAACTGCATTTTGTCTACAATGGCCTGAAAATTTTTTTGGGTCAAAATGACTGTATTTTGGTCTTCAAGTGTCTAAAAAGCCTTTTTTAGTCAAAATAACTGCATTTGGTCACCAAAGGTCTGAAAAAAATTTAGTCAAAATGACTATTTTTGTCTTTTAGATTCTTAAAAAGCCGGTTTAGACAAGATAACTGCATTTTGTCTTCAATGGCCGGGAAAAAACTATTTGGGTCAAAATGACTGTATTTTGGTCTTCAAGTGTCTAAAAAGCCTTTTTTAGTCAAAATAACTGCATTTGGTCACCAAAGGTCTGAAATTTTTTTTGTCAAAATGACTATTTTTGTCTTTTAGATTCTTAAAAAGCCGGTTTAGACAAGATAACTACATTTTGTCTCCAATAGCCAGAAATTTTTTGGGGTCAAAATGACTGTATTTTGGTCTCCAATTGTCTAAAAAGCCTTTTTTAGTCAAAATAACTGCATTTGGTCGCCAAAGGTCTGGAAAAAAATTTAGTCAAAATGACTGTATTTTTGTCTTTTACAGTCTTAAAAAGCCGGTTTTAGACGATAACTGCATTTGGTAACCAATAGCCTGAAAAAATATTTTTGGTCAAAATGACTTTATTTTGGTCTCCAAGTGTCTAAAAAGCCTTTATTAGTCAAAATGACTGTATTTTTGTCTTTTAGAGTCTTAAAACGCTTGTATTAGACAAGATAACTGCATTTGGTCTCCAATGGCCTGAAATGTTATTTTTTGGTCAAAATAACTCTGTTTTGGTCTCCAAGTATCTAAAAAGCCTTTTTTAGTCAAAATAACTGCATTTGGCCACCAAAGGTCTGAATTTTTTTTAGTCAAAGTGACTATTTTTGTCTTTTAGATTCTTAAAAAGCCAGTTTAGACAAGATAACTGCATTTTGTCTTCAATGGCCTGAAAAAACTATTTGGGTCACAATGACTGTATTTTGGTCTTCAAGTGTCTAAAAAGCCTTTTTTAGTCAAAAGAACTGCCTTTGGTCACCAAAGGTCTGAAAACATTTTTTAGTCAAAATGACTGTATTTTTGGCTTTTAGAGTCATAAAAAGCCGTTTTTAGACAAGATAACTACATTTTGTCTCCAATGGCCTGAGAAAAGTTTTGGGGTCAAAATGCCTTTATTTTGGTCTCCAGGTGTATACAAAGCCTTTTTTAGTCAAAATAACTGCATTTGGTCACCAAAGGTCTGAAAAAATTTTTTAAGTCCAAATGACTGTATTTTTGTCTTTTATTCTTAAAAAGCCGGTTTTAGACAAGATAACTGCGTTTGGTCTCCAATGGCCTTAAATTTTTTTTGTCGGTCATAATGACTGTATTTTGGTCTCAAAGTGTCTAAAAATTCTTTTTTAGTAAAAATAACTGCATTTGGTCACCAAAGGCCTAAAATTTTTTGTTTAGTCAAAATGACTATTTTTGTCTTTTAGATTCTTAAAAAGCCGGTTTAGACAAGATAACTGCATTTTGTCTTCAATGGCCGGAAAAAACTATTTGGGTCAAAATTACTGTATTTTGGTCTTCAAGTGTCTAAAAAGCCTTTTTTAGTCAAAATAACTGCATTTGGTCACCAAAGGTCTGAAAATTGTTTTTTTGTCTAAATGACTGTATTTTTGTCTTTTACAGTCTTAAAAAGCCGGTTTTAGACAAGAAAACTGCATTTTGTCTCCAATGGCCTGAACAAATTATTTGGGTCAAAATCATTGTATTTTGGTCTCCAAGTGTCTAAAAATCCTTTTTTAGTCAAAAGAACTGCATTTGGTCACCAATGGTCTGAAAACATTTTTTAGTCAAAATGACTGTATTTTTGGCTTTTAGAGTCTTAAAAGGCCGGTTTTAGACAAGATAAATGCATTTTGTCTCCAATGGTCGGAAATTTTTTTGGGTCAAAATGACTGTATTTTGGTCTCCAAGTGTCTAAAAAGCCTTTTTTTGGTCAAAATAACTGCATTTGGTCACCAAAGGTCTGGAAAAAAAATTTAGTCAAAATGACTGTATTTTTGACTTTTAGAGTCCTAAAAAGCCGGTTTTAGACAAGATAACTGCATTTTGTCTACAACGGCCTGAAAATTTTTTTGGGTCAAAATGACTGTATTTTGGTCTCCAAGTGTATATAAAGCCTTTTTTAGTCAAAAGAACTGCATTTGGTCACCAAAGGTCTGAAAACATTTTTTAGTCAAAATGACTGTATTTTTGGCTTTTAGAGTCTTAAAAAGCCGGTTTTAGACAAGATAACTGCATTTTGTCTCCAATGGCCTGACATTTTTTTGGGGTCAAAATTACTGTATTTTAGTCTCCAGGTGTATAAAAAGCATTTTTCAGTCAAAATAACTGCATTTGGTCACCAAAGGTCTGAAAAAATTTTTTTAAGTCAAAATGACTGTATTTTTGTCTTTTAGTCTTAAAAAGAGGGTTTTAGACAAGATAACTGCATTTGGTCTCCAATGGCCTGAAAATATTTTCTTCGGTCAAAATGATTGTATTTTGGTCTCTAAGTGTCTAAAAAGCCTTTTTTTAGTCAAAATAACTGCATTTGGTCACAAAAGGTCTGAAAAAAAAATGTAGTCAAAATGACTATTTTTGTCTTTTAGATTCTTAAAAAGACGGTTTAGACAAGATAACTGCATTTTGTCTTCAATGGCCTGAAAAAAACTATTTGGGTCAAAATGATTGTATTTTGGTCTTCAAGTGTCTAAAAAGCCTTTTTAGTCAAAATAACTGCATTTGGTCACCAAAGGTCTGAAAAAAAATTTTTATGTCAAAATGACTGTATTTTTGTCTTTTAGTCTTAAAAAGCCCGTTTTAGACAAGATAACTGCATTTGGTCTCCAATGGCCTGAAAAAACATTTTTGGGTCAAAATGACTGTATTTTGGTCTCCAATTGTCTAAAAAGCCTTTTTTAGTCAAAATAACTGCATTTGGTCACCAAAGGTCTGGAAAAAATTTAGTCAAAATAACTGTATTTTTGTCTTTTACAGTCTTAAAAAGCCGGTTTTAGACGATAACTGCATTTGGTAACCAATGGCCTGAAAAAATGTTTTTGGTCAAAATGACTCTATTTTGGTCTCCAAGTGTCTAAAAAGCCTTTTTTTAGTCAAAATAACTTTATTTGATCACCAAAGGTGTGAAAAAACTTTTAGTCAAAATGACTGTATTTTTGTCTTTTAGAGTCTTAAAACGCTTGTATTAGACATGATAACTGCATTTGCTCTCCAATGGCCTGAAATTTTATTTTTTGGTCAAAATGACTCTGTTTTGGACCCAAAGTATCAAAAAAAGCCTTTTTTAGTCAAAATAGCTGCATTTGGTCACCAAAGGTCTGAAAATTGTTTTTTGTCTAAATGACTGTATTTTTGTCTTTTACAGTCTTAAAAAGCCGGTTTTAGACAAGAAATTTGCAGTTTGTCTCCAATGGCCTGAACAAATTTTTTGGGTCAAAATTATTGTATTTTGGTCTTCAAGTGTCTAAAAAGCCTTTTTTAGTCAAAAGAACTGCATTTGGTCACCAAAGGTCTGAAAACATTTTTTAGTCAAAATGACTGTATTTTTGGCTTTTAGAGTCTTAAAAAGCCGGTTTTAGACAAGATAACTGCATTTTGTCTACAATGGCCTGAAAATTTTTTTGGGTCAAAATGACTGTATTTTGGTCTTCAAGTGTCTAAAAAGCCTTTTTTAGTCAAAATAACTGCATTTGGTCACCAAAGGTCTGAAAAAAATTTAGTCAAAATGACTATTTTTGTCTTTTAGATTCTTAAAAAGCCGGTTTAGACAAGATAACTGCATTTTGTCTTCAATGGCCGGGAAAAAACTATTTGGGTCAAAATGACTGTATTTTGGTCTTCAAGTGTCTAAAAAGCCTTTTTTAGTCAAAATAACTGCATTTGGTCACCAAAGGTCTGAAATTTTTTTTGTCAAAATGACTATTTTTGTCTTTTAGATTCTTAAAAAGCCGGTTTAGACAAGATAACTACATTTTGTCTCCAATAGCCAGAAATTTTTTGGGGTCAAAATGACTGTATTTTGGTCTCCAATTGTCTAAAAAGCCTTTTTTAGTCAAAATAACTGCATTTGGTCGCCAAAGGTCTGGAAAAAAATTTAGTCAAAATGACTGTATTTTTGTCTTTTACAGTCTTAAAAAGCCGGTTTTAGACGATAACTGCATTTGGTAACCAATAGCCTGAAAAAATATTTTTGGTCAAAATGACTTTATTTTGGTCTCCAAGTGTCTAAAAAGCCTTTATTAGTCAAAATGACTGTATTTTTGTCTTTTAGAGTCTTAAAACGCTTGTATTAGACAAGATAACTGCATTTGGTCTCCAATGGCCTGAAATGTTATTTTTTGGTCAAAATAACTCTGTTTTGGTCTCCAAGTATCTAAAAAGCCTTTTTTAGTCAAAATAACTGCATTTGGCCACCAAAGGTCTGAATTTTTTTTAGTCAAAGTGACTATTTTTGTCTTTTAGATTCTTAAAAAGCCAGTTTAGACAAGATAACTGCATTTTGTCTTCAATGGCCTGAAAAAACTATTTGGGTCACAATGACTGTATTTTGGTCTTCAAGTGTCTAAAAAGCCTTTTTTAGTCAAAAGAACTGCCTTTGGTCACCAAAGGTCTGAAAACATTTTTTAGTCAAAATGACTGTATTTTTGGCTTTTAGAGTCATAAAAAGCCGTTTTTAGACAAGATAACTACATTTTGTCTCCAATGGCCTGAGAAAAGTTTTGGGGTCAAAATGCCTTTATTTTGGTCTCCAGGTGTATACAAAGCCTTTTTTAGTCAAAATAACTGCATTTGGTCACCAAAGGTCTGAAAAAATTTTTTAAGTCCAAATGACTGTATTTTTGTCTTTTATTCTTAAAAAGCCGGTTTTAGACAAGATAACTGCGTTTGGTCTCCAATGGCCTTAAATTTTTTTTGTCGGTCATAATGACTGTATTTTGGTCTCAAAGTGTCTAAAAATTCTTTTTTAGTAAAAATAACTGCATTTGGTCACCAAAGGCCTAAAATTTTTTGTTTAGTCAAAATGACTATTTTTGTCTTTTAGATTCTTAAAAAGCCGGTTTAGACAAGATAACTGCATTTTGTCTTCAATGGCCGGAAAAAACTATTTGGGTCAAAATTACTGTATTTTGGTCTTCAAGTGTCTAAAAAGCCTTTTTTAGTCAAAATAACTGCATTTGGTCACCAAAGGTCTGAAAATTGTTTTTTTGTCTAAATGACTGTATTTTTGTCTTTTACAGTCTTAAAAAGCCGGTTTTAGACAAGAAAACTGCATTTTGTCTCCAATGGCCTGAACAAATTATTTGGGTCAAAATCATTGTATTTTGGTCTCCAAGTGTCTAAAAATCCTTTTTTAGTCAAAAGAACTGCTTTTGGTCACCAAAGACAAAAATATAGTCATTTTGACTAAAAGTTTTTCACACCTTTGGTGATCAAATAAAGTTATTTTGACTAAAAAAGGCTTTTTAGACACTTGGAGACCAAAATAGAGTCATTTTGACCAAAAACATTTTTTTCAGGCCATTGGTTACAAAATGCAGTTATCGTCTAAAACCGGCTTTTTAAGACTGTAAATGACAAAAATACAGTTATTTTGACTAAATTTTTTTCCAGACCTTATAACTGCATTTGGTCACCAAAGGTCTGAAAAAAATTTTTAAGTCAAAATGACTGTATTTTTGTCTTTTAGTCTTAAAAAGCCGGTTTTAGACAAGATAACTGATATTTGGTCTCCAATGGCCTACAAAACTATGTGGGTCACAATGACTGTATTTTGGTCTTCAAGTGTCTAAAAAGCCTTTTTTAGTCAAAAGAACTGCATTTGGTCACCAAAGGTCTGAAAACATTTCTTAGTCAAATTGACTGTATTTTTGTCTTTTAAAGTCTTAAAAAGCCGGTTTTAGACAAGATAACTGCATTTTGTCTCCAATGGCCTGAAATTTTTTTGGGTCAAAATTACTGTATTTTGGTCTCCAGGTGTATAAAAACCCTTTTTTAGTCAAAATAACTGCATTTGGTCACCAAAGGTCTGAAAAAAAATTTAGTCAAAATGACTATTTTTGTCTTTTAGATTCTTAAAAAGCCGGTTTAGACAAGATAACTGCATTTTGTCTTCAATGGCCTGAAAAAAACTATTTGGGTCAAAATGACTGTATTTTGGTCTTCAAGTGTCTAAAAAGCCTTTTTTGGTCAAAAGAACTGCATTTGGTGACCAAAGGTCTGAAAACATTTTTTAGTAAAAATGACTATATTTTTGGCTTTTAGAGTCTTAAAAAGCCGGTTTTAGACAAGATAACTGCATTTGGTATCCAATGGCCTGAAATTTTTTTTGGGTCAAAATTACTGTATTTTGGTCTCCAATTGTCTAAAAAGCCTTTTTTAGTCAAAATAACTGCATTTGGTCACCAAAGGTCTGGAAAAAATTTAGTCAAAATAACTGTATTTTTGTCTTTTACAGTCTTAAAAAGCCGGTTTTAGACGATAACTGCATTTGGTAACCAATGGCCTGAAAAAATGATTTTGGTCAAAATGACTCTATTTTGGTCTCCAAGTGTCTAAAAAGCCTTTTTTTAGTCAAAATAACTTTATTTGATCACCAAAGGTGTGAAAAAACTTTTAGTCAAAATGACTGTATTTTTGTCTTTTAGAGTCTTAAAACGCTTGTATTAGACATGATAACTAGTGTTGAGCGAACACGGACTGTATTATTCGTGTTCGTACCGAATAATTGGATTTTTTGTACCCAAACACGGACACGGACACTTTACTGTATGTTCGGGTAAAAATCTGTGTTCGGTCGTTTTATTTCCGGGTTTTGCATGCTTTGGCGCTCTTTTCATGGCGGGCTTTCAACAGCCAATCAACAATCGTTTAACTGGTGTGCCTTAAGCCATCCCAGCCATGCCTGCAAATGTCTCAGTAGCTGTGATTGGCCGTCTGAAGCATGTGACCAAGTCTTTATAAGTTCGAGGCAGCCGCAGCGGCGTCATTCTGCTGCTTAGATCAGGGACAGAGCACACATCAACGTGCTGGCTGCTGATTAGGGAAAGACAGGCAGGAAAAAACCATTTGTGTCCGGATAGAATTGAGGGACAGGTCGGAGTGTTTAGGCAGGGCGAGTTGTAGGCATTTTAGGGATAGAGTCTGCTGAATTATAGGGTCAGTGTCTTCTACAAACTACAATCGATATTGCTGTGTGGGGGGTGGGGTCTGCACTCAATCCTGATCTACGATCTCTTCTCAATCCTGTTAGGGAGAGGCTGCTGCTGAATTTTAGGGAAACTGTGTTCTACAAACTACAATCGATATTGCTGTGTGGTGTGGGATAGGAGATAGGCAGGTGTCAGTGATCCACATCCATTTTTCTGTGTGTGAGCTGCAGTGAACACAATCTTTTTGGGCTGCAGTGAACACAATCTTTTTGGGGTGCAGTGAACAACATCCTTTTAGGGTGCAGTGAACACAATCTTTGTGGGGTGCAGTGAACAACATCCTTTTAGGGTGCAGTGAACACAATCTTTTTGGGGTGCAGTGAACAAAATCCTTTTTGGGGTGCAGTGAACAACATCCTTTTTGGGGTGCAGTGAACAACATCCTTTTTGGGGTGCAGTGAACAAAATCCTTTTTGGGGTGCAGTGAACAACATCCTTTTTGGGGTGCAGTGAACAAAATCCTTTTAGGGTGCAGTGAACACAATCTTTGAACAGAATCTTTGTGGGGTGCAGTGAACACAATCTTTGGGGGGTACAGTGAACACAATCTTTTTGGGGTGCAGTGAACAAAATCCTTTTAGGGTGCAGTGAACACAATCTTTGTGGGGTGCAGTGAACAAAATCCTTTTTGGGGTGCAGTGAACACAATCTTTTTGGGGTGCAGTGAACAAAATCCTTTGTGGGGTGCAGTGAACACAATCTTTGTGGGGTGCAGTGAACACAATCTTTTTGGGGTGCAGTGAACAAAATCCTTTTTGGGGTGCAGTGAACAACATCCTTTTTGGGGTGCAGTGAACACAATCTTTTTGGGGTGCAGTGAACAAAATCCTTTGTGGGGTGCAGTGAACACAATCTTTGTGGGATGCAGTGAACAAAATCCTTTTTGGGGTGCAGTGAACAACATCCTTTTTGGGGTGCAGTGAACAACATCCTTTTTGGGGTGCAGTGAACACAATATTTTTGGGGTGCAGTGAACAAAATCCTTTGTGGGGTGCCGTGAATACAATCTTTGTGGGGTACAGTGAACAGAATCTTTGTGGGGTGCAGTGAACACAATCTTTGGGGGGTACAGTGAACACAATCTTTTTGGGGTGCAGTGAACAAAATCCTTTTAGGGTGCAGTGAACACAATCTTTGTGGGGTGCAGTGAACAAAATCCTTTTTGGGGTGCAGTGAACACAATCTTTTTGGGGTGCAGTGAACAAAATCCTTTGTGGGGTGCAGTGAACACAATCTTTGTGGGGTGCAGTGAAAACAATCTTTTTGGGGTGCAGTGAACAAAATCCTTTTTGGGGTGCAGTGAACAACATCCTTTTTGGGGTGCAGTGAACAAAATCCTTTGGGGGTGCAGTGAACAACATCCTTTTTGGGGTGCAGTGAACAAAATCCTTTTAGGGTGCAGTGAACACAATCTTTGTGGGGTGCAGTGAACACAATCTTTGGGGGGTACAGTGAACACAATCTTTTTGGGGTGCAGTGAACAAAATCCTTTTAGGGTGCAGTGAACACAATCTTTGTGGGGTGCAGTGAACAAAATCCTTTTTGGGGTGCAGTGAACACAATCTTTTTGGGGTGCAGTGAACAAAATCCTTTGCGGGGTGCAGTGAACACAATCTTTGTGGGGTGCAGTGAACACAATCTTTTTGGGGTGCAGTGAACAAAATCCTTTTTGGGGTGCAGTGAACAACATCCTTTTTGGGGTGCAGTGAACAAAATCCTTTTTGGGGTGCAGTGAACAACATCCTTTTTGGGGTGCAGTGAACAAAATCCTTTTAGGGTGCAGTGAACAAAATCTTTGTGGGGTACAGTGAACACAATCTTTGTGGGGTGCAGTGAACACAATCTTTGTGGGGTACAGTGAACACAATCTCATACTTCTGAAGATTTGAGGGTGCTGCCTGTTCCATACTCCTCCTCCTACTGCTCAACCATCCTTTTAGGGGTACAAACAATAGTAATTGGGGCCTAGTGTGGTGGTGTACGTGTGAGATACATACACTTTCTTTTTGATCATATTTTCTATTCCGCTATTCAATTAAAACCTTTGGGGATCAATTAAATTGTGTGATAGTCTGTGTCGGTACGTGTGAGATCCACCTTTCCAAGTTTTTGGGGTTCATCTCATACTTCTGAAGATTTGAGGGTGCTGCCTGTTCCAAACTCCTCCTACTGCTCAACCATCCTTTTAGGGGTACAAACAATAGTAATTGGGGCCTATTGTGGTGGTGTACGTGTGAGATACATACACTTTCTTTTTAATCATATTTTCTATTCTGCTATTCAATTAAAACCTTTTGGGATCAATTAAATTGCGTGATAGTCTGTGTCGGTACGTGTGAGATCCACCTTTCCAAGTTTTTGGGGTTCATCTCATACTTCTGAAGATTTGAGGGTGCTGCCTGTTCCATACTCCTCCTCCTACTGCTCAACCATCCTTTTAGGGGTACAAACAATAGTAATTGGGGCCTAGTGTGGTGGTGTACGTGTGAGATACATACACTTTCTTTTTGATCATATTTTCTACTCCGCTATTCAATTAAAACCTTTGGGGATCAATTAGATTGCGTGATAGTCTGTGTCGGTACGTGTGAGATCCACCTTTCCAAGTTTTTGGGGTTCATCTCATACTTCTGAAGATTTGAGGGTGCTGCCTGTTCCATACTCCTCCTCCTACTCCTCAACCATCCTTTTAGGGGTACAAACAATAGTAATTGGGGCCTAGTGTGGTGGTGTACGTGTGAGATACATACACTTTTTTTTTTATCATATTTTCTATTCCGCTATTCAATTAAAACCTTTGGGTATAAACAATTAAATTGCGTGATAGTCTGTGTGGTACGTGTGAGATCCACCTTTCCAAGTTTTTGAGGTTCATCTCATACTTCTGAAGATTTGAGGGTGCTGCCTGATCCATACTCCTCCTACTCCTCCTACTCCTCATCCATCCTTTTAGGGGTACAAACAATAGTAATTGGGGCCTAGTGTGGTGGTGTACGTGCGAGATACATACACTTTTTTTGATCATATTTCCTATTCCGCTATTCAATAAAAACCTTTCGGGGAACAATTAAATTGCGGGATAGTCTGTGTCGGTATGTGTGAGATCCACCTTTCCAAGTTTTTGGGGTTCATCTCATACTTCTGAAGATTTGAGGGTGCTGCCTGTTCCATACTCCTCCTCCTACTGCTCAACCATCCTTTTAGGGGTACAAACAATAGTAATTGGGGCCTAGTGTGGTGGTGTACGTGTGAGATACATACACTTTCTTTTTGATCATATTTTCTATTCCGCTATTCAATTAAAACCTTTGGGGATCAATTAAATTGTGTGATAGTCTGTGTCGGTACGTGTGAGATCCACCTTTCCAAGTTTTTGGGGTTCATCTCATACTTCTGAAGATTTGAGGGTGCTGCCTGTTCCATACTCCTCCTCCTACTCCTCATCCATCCTTTTAGGGGTAGAAACAATAGTAATTGGGGCCTAGTGTGGTGGTGTACGTGTGAGATACATACACTTTCTTTTTGATCATATTTTCTATTCCGCTATTCAATTAAAACCTTTGGGGATCAATTAGATTGCGTGATAGTCTGTGTCGGTACGTGTGAGATCCACCTTTCCAAGTTTTTGGGGTTCATCTCATACTTCTGAAGATTTGAGGGTGCTGCCTGTTCCATACTCCTCCTACTCCTCATCCATCCTTTTAGGGGTACAAACAATAGTAATTGGGGCCTAGTGTGGTGGTGTACGTGCGAGATACATACACTTTTTTTGATCATATTTCCTATTCCGCTATTTAATAAAAACCTTTCGGGGAACAATTAAATTGCGGGATAGTCTGTGTCGGTACGTGCGAGATCCACCTTTCCAAGTTTTTGGGGTTCATCTCATACTTCTGAAGATTTGAGGGTGCTGCCTGTTCTATACTCCTCCTACTCCTCATCCATCCTTTTAGGGGTACAAACAATAGTAAATGGGGCCTAGTGTGGTTGTGTACGTGCGAGATACATACACTTTTTTTGATCATATTTCCTATTCCGCTATTCGATAAAAACCTTTGAGGATCAATTGAATTGCGGGATAGTCTGTGTCTGTACGTGTGAGATCCACCTTTCCAAGTTTTTGAGGTTCATCTCATACTTCTGAAGATTTGTTGGTGCTGTCTGTTCCATACTCCTCCTATTCCTCATCCATCCTTTTAGGGGTAGAAACAATAGTAATTGGGGCCTAGTGTGGTGGTGTACGTGTGAGATACATACACTTTCTTTTTGATCATATTTTCTATTCCGCTATTCAATTAAAACCTTTGGGGATCAATTAGATTGCGTGATAGTCTGTGTCGGTACGTGTGAGATCCACCTTTCCAAGTTTTTGGGGTTCATCTCATACTTCTGAAGATTTGAGGGTGCTGCCTGTTCCCTACTCCTCCTCCTACTCCTCAACCATCCTTTTAGGGGTACAAACAATAGTAATTGGGGCCTAGTGTGGTGGTGTACGTGTGAGATACATACACTTTTTTTTTTATCATATTTTCTATTCCGCTATTTAATTAAAACCTTTGGGTATAAACAATTAAATTGCTTGATAGTCTGTGTGGTACGTGTGAGATCCACCTTTCCAAGTTTTTGAGGTTCATCTCATACTTCTGAAGATTTGAGGGTGCTGCCTGATCCATACTCCTCCTACTCCTCCTACTCCTCATCCATCCTTTTAGGGGTACAAACAATAGTAATTGGGGCCTAGTGTGGTGGTGTACATGCGAGATACATACACTTTTTTTTTTATCATATTTTCTATTCCGCTATTTAATTAAAACTTTTGGGTATAAACAATTAAATTGCGTGATAGTCTGTGTCGGTACGTGTGAGATCCACCTTTCCAAGTTTTTGGGGTTCATCTCATACTTCTGAAGATTTGAGGGTGCTGCCTGTTCCATACTCCTCCTCCTACTCCTCATCCATCCTTTTAGGGGTACAAACAATAGTAATTGGGGCCTAGTGTGGTGGTGTACGTGTGAGATACATACACTTTTTTTATCATATTTTCTATTCCGCTATTTAATTAAAACCTTTGGGTATAAACAATTAAATTGCGTGATAGTCTGTGTCGGTACGTGTGAGATCCACCTTTCCAAGTTTTTGAGGTTCATCTCATACTTCTGAAGATTTGAGGGTGCTGCCTGTTCCATACTCCTCCTACTCCTCATCCATCCTTTTAGGGGTACAAACAATAGTAATTGGGGCCTAGTGTGGTGGTGTACGTGCGAGATACATACACTTTTTTTGATCATATTTCCTATTCCGCTATTCAATAAAAACCTTTCGGGGAACAATTAAATTGCGGGATAGTCTGTGTCGGTACGTGTGAGATCCACCTTTCCAAGTTTTTGGGGTTCATCTCATACTTCTGAAGATTTGAGGGTGCTGCCTGTTCCATACTCCTCCTACTCCTCATCCATCCTTTTAGGGGTACAAACAATAGTAATTGGGGCCTAGTGTGGTGGTGTACGTGCGAGATACATACACTTTTTTTGATCATATTTCCTATTCCGCTATTCAATAAAAACCTTTTGGGGAACAATTAAATTGCGGGATAGTCTGTGTCGGT
Organism: Pelophylax lessonae; assembly: GCF_965119305.1. Taxonomy (NCBI): domain Eukaryota; kingdom Metazoa; phylum Chordata; class Amphibia; order Anura; family Ranidae; genus Pelophylax; species Pelophylax lessonae. Next base: position 240,707 of record NW_028120083.1, on the reverse strand, counting down.
ACGTGTGAGATCCACCTTTCCAAGTTTTTGGGGTTCATCTCATACTTCTGAAGATTTGAGGGTGCTGCCTGTTCCATACTCCTCCTACTCCTCATCCATCCTTTTAGGGGTACAAACAATAGTAATTGGGGCCTAGTGTGGTGGTGTACGTGCGAGATACATACACTTTTTTTGATCATATTTCCTATTCCGCTATTTAATAAAAACCTTTCGGGGAACAATTAAATTGCGGGATAGTCTGTGTCAGTACGTGCGAGATCCACCTTTCCAAGTTTTTGGGGTTCATCTCATACTTCTGAAGATTTGAGGGTGCTGCCTGTTCTATACTCCTCCTACTCCTCATCCATCCTTTTAGGGGTACAAACAATAGTAATTGGGGCCTAGTGTGGTTGTGTACGTGCGAGATACATACACTTTTTTTGATCATATTTCCTATTCCGCTATTCGATAAAAACCTTTGAGGATCAATTGAATTGCGGGATAGTCTGTGTCTGTACGTGTGAGATCCACCTTTCCAAGTTTTTGAGGTTCATCTCATACTTCTGAAGATTTGAGGGTGCTGTCTGTTCCATACTCCTCCTATTCCTCATCCATCCTTTTAGGGTTAGAAACAATAGTAATTGGGGCCTAGTGTGGTGGTGTACGTGTGAGATACATACACTTTCTTTTTGATCATATTTTCTATTCCGCTATTCAATTAAAACCTTTGGGGATCAATTAGATTGCGTGATAGTCTGTGTCGGTACGTGTGAGATCCACCTTTCCAAGTTTTTGGGGTTCATCTCATACTTCTGAAGATTTGAGGGTGCTGCCTGTTCCATACTCCTCCTCCTACTCCTCAACCATCCTTTTTGGGGTACAAACAATAGTAATTGAGGCCTAGTGTGGTGGTGTACGTGTGAGATACATACACTTTTTTTTTTATCATATTTTCTATTCCGCTATTTAATTAAAACCTTTGGGTATGAACAATTAAATTGCGTGATAGTCTGTGTGGTACGTGTGAGATCCACCTTTCCAAGTTTTTGAGGTTCATCTCATACTTCTGAAGATTTGAGGGTGCTGCCTGATCCATACTCCTCCTACTCCTCCTACTCCTCATCCATCCTTTTAGGGGTACAAACAATAGTAATTGGGGCCTAGTGTGGTGGTGTACGTGCGAGATACATACACTTTTTTTGATCATATTTCCTATTCCGCTATTCAATAAAAACCTTTCGGGGAACAATTAAATTGCGGGATAGTCTGTGTCGGTACGTGTGAGATCCACCTTTCCAAGTTTTTGGGGTTCATCTCATACTTCTGAAGATTTGAGGGTGCTGCCTGTTCCATACTCCTCCTCCTACTGCTCAACCATCCTTTTAGGGGTACAAACAATAGTAATTGGGGCCTAGTGTGGTGGTGTACGTGTGAGATACATACACTTTCTTTTTGATCATATTTTCTATTCCGCTATTCAATTAAAACCTTTGGGGATCAATTAAACTGCGTGATAGTCTGTGTCGGTACGTGTGAGATCCACCTTTCCAAGTTTTTGGGGTTCATCTCATACTTCTGAAGATTTGAGGGTGCTGCCTGTTCCATACTCCTCCTCCTACTCCTCATCCATCCTTTTAGGGGTACAAACAATAGTAATTGGGGCCTAGTGTGGTGGTGTACGTGTGAGATACATACACTTTTTTTTATCATATTTTCTATTCCGCTATTTAATAAAAACCTTTGGGTATAAACAATTAAATTGCGTGATAGTCTGTGTCGGTACGTGTGAGATCCACCTTTCCAAGTTTTTGAGGTTCATCTCATACTTCTGAAGATTTGAGGGTGCTGCCTGTTCCATACTCCTCCTACTCCTCCTACTCCTCATCCATCCTTTTAGGGGTACAAACAATAGTAATTGGGGCCTAGTGTGGTGGTGTACGTGCGAGATACATACACTTTTTTTGATCATATTTCCTATTCCGCTATTCAATAAAAACCTTTCGGGGAACAATTAAATTGCGGGATAGTCTGTGTCGGTACGTGTGAGATCCACCTTTCCAAGTTTTTGGGGTTCATCTCATACTTCTGAAGATTTGAGGGTGCTGCCTGTTCCATACTCCTCCTACTCCTCATCCATCCTTTTAGGGGTACAAACAATAGTAATTGGGGCCTAGTGTGGTGGTGTACGTGCGAGATACATACACTTTTTTGATCATATTTCCTATTCCGCTATTCAATAAAAACCTTTCGGGGAACAATTAAATTGCGGGATAGTCTGTGTCGGTACGTGTGAGATCCACCTTTCCAAGTTTTTGGGGTTCATCTCATACTTCTGAAGATTTGAGGGTGCTGCCTGTTCCATACTCCTCCTACTCCTCATCCATCCTTTTAGGGGTACAAACAATAGTAATTGGGGCCTAGTGTGGTGGTGTACGTGCGAGATACATACACTTTTTTTGATCATATTTCCTATTCCGCTATTTAATAAAAACCTTTCGGGGAACAATTAAATTGCGGGATAGTCTGTGTCGGTACGTGCGAGATCCACCTTTCCAAGTTTTTGGGGTTCATCTCATACTTCTGAAGATTTGAGGGTGCTGCCTGTTCTATACTCCTCCTACTCCTCATCCATCCTTTTAGGGGTACAAACAATAGTAATTGGGGCCTAGTGTGGTTGTGTACGTGCGAGATACATACACTTTTTTTGATCATATTTCCTATTCCGCTATTCGATAAAAACCTTTGAGGATCAATTGAATTGCGGGAAAGTCTGTGTCGGTACGTGTGAGATCCACCTTTCCAAGTTTTTGAGGTTCATCTCATACTTCTGAAGATTTGAGGGTGCTGTCTGTTCCATACTCCTCCTATTCCTCATCCATCCTTTTAGGGGTAGAAACAATAGTAATTGGGGCCTAGTGTAGTTGTGTACGTGTGAGATACATACACTTTTTTGGATCATATTTCCTATTCCGCTATTCAATAAAAACCTTTCTAGGGCAAGATCTTAAATTACAGAAATATGAGGAGACCGTCAAATAAGGGCCGTGGCCTGGGTCGTGGTGCTGCTGCAAATATAAAGGGTTCGCGCTTAGGATAAATAGGTGTTAATGCTCCAAAATCAATAAAAATAATTATATAATAATTGAATAATTAAATCAATATAAGCTGCTGCAGGTAAAAAAGGTAATACCTCTCAAACAATAAAACAACTATGTACCTGCGCTGCTTATGTGTAAACACCTCAAAATATTGTGATTATATAAAGTGCTAGTGCAAAATTATACTGAGTGCAGCCTTAAAAAATTATATGTATATTACACAAGTACACACAATAAATATCAGTTATGAATACCATATATGAAAATGCCACATAAAAAAACTTGTGCAAATAAAAAACTTATAAATACAAATATGTATTATATACTATATAGTCCATGATAATGTTAAAGTGAAAAAAAGTCTCTGTGCTTAATTTTAGTGCTTCGTGCTCCAATAATATTAAAAAGTGCTCGTGCTCAATCCAGGTGAAGTGGTGCTCCCCTCTCAGCTCCCCACTCACCAGAAGTTGGATGAAAAAACGCCTTATCAATAGATAAAATGGAGTAGATCCCTCACTGGATCGCCAACAGGAACAAGGTACCGCACCACAAGCCTCTCACTCTATCTCCAGGTTATGTTCTCACGATTCATAAAAAGAAAGGGCCATCATGGTGCAGTATATCAGACTTGTTTATTATCACGCAAAACCAAATAACACTTACACTGTACAGGAAAAAATTATCGCCTTGTGCAAACCCGCGGGACGCCAAACAAATGGCCGTGCGTTCCACCCGCGTAACCGGAAGCCGGAAGTAGTTGCAGCCGGAAGTGATGTATTACGTATTCGGACGGCTTGACGCGTTTCGCTCCGCCAATCAGAGCGTTCTCAAAAGCAAAGGCGTCACGAATACGTAGTACTATATATAATGGTATCAATAATGCAACATTGTAAACACCTGAGGCGGACCGGAAGTCAATCGCCGCCATCTTTGGACTCCCTTTACAATGGGCTGCCTATCAATCTCCATTATGGTGCACCCGGAAGTGCTATTGTGCCCCAAAAATGTATGAATATATGCAGCATATGAAATAAAGGCCACATACCATCATAATGTTATTATAATCATAAACCAATATATTGTTATAATACTAAATTAATTTGGATCTATGGCGACCCCTCAGTGATATGATATTTAACCGATCGAATTCCGGTATACCTTGATGGTTGCCCTGTTTATGTGTATACACAAAAAAGACCTAACATATTATATACATATACATTAGTATGCTGAAAACCATATACCCTATAATTTCTCACCATATTACAGCATACTGTAATCTATAAATACAATATAAATTTCATATTAAAAAACACAGTTGATAATAAAATATTTTATAAAATAAACAGATGATTATGAAAATAAATATAGAAATTAAAAATCATTTATAAAACAATTTATATCTAAATCTACATTTAAACCTGTCGGCACCATACTCTTAAGCTGCTGTATCCACCAAGTTTCATTTTGGGATACAGCCCTCTTCATGTGTGTACCCCTCCAATGTGGGCTGATTCTGTCTATTCCACAAAAAGTAAGCTTGGATGGATCCTTATTGTGGAATATCCTAAAATGGTTAGATAAATTATGTTTACGAAACCCCTTTTTAATATTGCTGACGTGTTCTCTGAGGCGTACTCTAAGTTCTCTTGTAGTGCGGCCTACATACTGTAGGCCACATTCGCACTGTAGTAAGTATGTCACGTGTGTATTGTAGCATGAGATAAATTGCTTTATCTCATATTTCTTTTTGGTAGTCCATGAAACAAAGTTATTTATACTCCTACGTTTGTCCTTACGGCACGTTGTACAAGCCACGCATCGCCCACATTTAAAAAACCCTGTTTTATCTAAAAAAGTTCCCAATTTTTTAGGGGGGTTGGGGATGCTCTTCACAATCTTATCTTTTAGGACTGGTGGTCTTCTGTAGATAAATTTAGGTCTACTAGGTAACATTTGTTTAAAAACCGGATCTCTCAACAAAATGTCCCAGTGTTTTCTTATACTCCTCTCAACCTGTTTATATTGCTGGTTAAACTCTGTGCAAAACGCAATGTCGAACTTTCTGTTGTTATCTTTATTTCTAGGTTTATCACTCAATAATACTTTTCTTTCCAGACCTCCCACTTGTTTTTTTACTTTATCTAAATTAGCTCTCTTATATCCCTTTTCTTCAAACCTTTTCATTAAAATTTCTGCTTGTTCATTGAAGTCACTATCTCTATCACAATTTCTTTTAATCCTCAGCAGTTGGCCTTTCGGTACTGCTGAGATCCATTTTGGGTGGTGTCCGCTATTAGTGGGGATGTAACTATTACGATCTGTACTCTTAAAATATGTTTTAGTAAAAAGATTGTCACCATTTTTAAAAATTGTAAGGTCCAAATAATTTACTTCTTGTGTGTTAAAACTGCTGCTGGTAGAGCTCCTGTTGCAAGGAGAGGACGTGGTCGATCTGTGCCAGCTACACGCACAAGTGAAACACCTTCCTCAAGTGTGAGTAGGTGACAGAACCTGCATTAGTATTTGGTAGGGCATCATACGCCTCTAGAAGTGATGAGGCCAGAACAAGTGGAGGCGATAGTAGATTGGTTTGCTGCTGACAGTGCCTCCAGTTCCTTCACATTGTCTCCCACCCAGTCTACTGCAGAAAGGTCACAGTTGGCACCTGCAGCCGATGTCCAACCGTCTTTCACCTCACCCCCTTGCAAATCAGGCAAGCAGTCTGAGCCCCAAGCCATACAGCAGTCTCTTCTTCTTTTTGATGACACTGTCAGCAGGGTTTCCCAGGGCCATCCACCTAGCCCTGCCCCAGAAGTGGAAGAGATTGAGTGCAGCGATGCCCAACCACTTATTTCTCAAGATGAGTACATGCAAGAACCATCGCAGCACGTCTCCGATGATGACGAAACGCAGGTGCCAACTGCTGAGGCGTTCAGCATTGTGGAGACCGACAAGGAGGGCAGGGGTGAAGACTGGGTGGAAGATGATGTGGAGGACGATGAGGTCCTCGACTCCACATGGAATGAACGTCATGCAGGTGACCTGAGTAGTTTGGAGGAAGAGGCGGTGGTCGCACAGAGCAACCAGCACAGCAGAAGAGGGAGCAGGGTGCAGAAGCGGAGCGGCCGTGCCCTAGACACTACGCCCGCTACTGCCCAACGCAGCAAGGGAACGAGCGCACCAAAGTCAGCTCAAAGGAGTTCTCTAGCGTGGAAGTTCTTTAGAAAATGTGCTGATGACAGGACACGAGTGGTTTGCACCCTGTGCAATCAGAGCTTGAAGAGAGGCATAAACCTTCTCAACCTGAGCACAACCTGCATGATCAGGCATCTAAGTGCAAAGCACGAGCTGCAGTGGAGTACACACTTTCAAAACCAAGAAACGTCTCTGGCTCATCCTGCTTCCTCTTCTGCTGCAGTCTCGGCCGCTCCAGCCACATCTGTAGTGATACCGGTACCTGCCACCCCGCAAACAGACGATCTGTCAGCAACACCACCACCTGGGTCACCAACAACCATCTCCACAATGTCCCATGGAAGCGTTCAGCTTTCCATCTCCCAAACACTTGAAAGGAAGAGGAAGTACCCCCCTACCCACCCGCGATCCCTGGCCCTGAATGCCAGCATTTCAAAATTATTGGCCTTTGAAATGCTGTCATTCCGTCTGGTGGAGACGCACAGTTTTAAAAACCTTATGTCGGTGGCTGTCCCACAGTACGTCGTGCCCAGCCGCCACTACTTTTCCAGGCAAGCCATCCCTTCCCTGCACAACCAAGTGGGGGAAAAAATCAGGTATGCACTGCGCAACGCCATCTCTGCCAAGGTCCACCTAACTACCGATACGTGGACCAGTAAGCACGGTCAGGGGCGTTATATCTCCCTAACGGCACACTGGGTAAATGCAGTGGCGGATGGGCCTGAGGCGGATAGCAATTTGGCGCATGTCCTTCCACCACCGAGGACTGCAGGGCGCTTCAGTTTGCCTCCTGTTCCTAACTCCTCCTACTCCGCTTCCTCATCCTCTACCGCCTCCTCATCCGGACAGCGTAACACCTTCACCACCAACTTCAGCACGGCCAGGGGTAAACGACAGCAGGCAGTTTTACAACTTGCCTGTTTGGGGGACAAACCACACACCGTGCAGGAGTTGTGGAGGAGCATGGAACAGCAGACAAATGAGTGGTTGCTGCCAGCGAGCCTCAAGCCCGGCCTGGTGGTGTGCGATAACGGGAGAAATCTCATAGCAGCTCTGGGCCTAGCCGGTTTGACGCACATCCCTTGCCTGGCGCATGTGCTGAATTTGGTGGTGCAGAGGTTCCTTAAAAACTACCCCGATATGTCAGAGCTGCTGCAGAAAGTGCGGGCCGTCTGTGCGCACTTTCGGCGTTCTCACCCTGCTGCTGCTCGCCTGGCAGCGCTGCAGCGTAACTTCGGCCTTCCCGCTCACCGCCTCATATGTGACGTGCCCACAAGGTGGAACTCCACCTTGCACATGCTGGAAAGACTGTGCGAGCAGCAGAAGGCCATAGTGGAGTTTCAGCTGCAGCACGCACGCGTGAGTCGCTCTGCGGAACAGCACCACTTCACCACCAATAACTGGGCCTCCATGCGAGACCTTTGTGCCTTGTTGTGCTGTTTTGAGTACTCCACCAACATGGCCAGTGGCAATGACGCCGTTCTCAGCTTAACTATCCCACTTCTATGCCTCCTTGAAAAAACAATTCGGGCGATGATGGAAGAGGATGTGGCACAGGATGAGGAGGAGGAGGAGGATGAAGAGGTAACATTTCCAAGGCTTTCAGGGCAGTCATTCGCAAGGGGCTCCAAGGGTGGGTTCCTGCACACACAAACGCCAGGGACACAATTGTCCAGCAGGGGCACAGTTCTGGAGGATGAGGAGGATGAGGAGGAGCTGGAGGAGGAGATGGAACCATGTTCACAGCAGGGTGGCACCCAGGCCAGCTCATGGCCATCACTGGTGCATGGCTGGGGGGATACAGAGGACACGGACGATACACCTCCCACAGAGGACAGCCTTTCGTTGCCTCTGGGCAGCCTGGCACACATGAGCGATTACATGCTGCAGTGTCTCCACAACGACCGCCGAGTTGCCCACATTCTAACTTGTGCTGATTACTGGGTTGCCACGCTGCTGGATCCCCATTACAAGGACAACGTACCGTCCTTAATTCACTCACTGGAGCGCGATCGCAAGATGCGCGAGTACAAGCGCACGCTGGTAGACGCCATGCTGCTGGCATTCCCATCTGACAGCGGGGCCGCAGTGGAAGCACAAGGCAGAAGAGGAGGAGGAGGAGGTCGCCAACGCAACCAGGGCACCGCCAGCACCTCAGAAGGCAGGGTTAGCATGGCCGAAATGTGGAAAAGCTTTGTCAGCACGCCACAACAAACAGCAGCACCAGCAGCTCAGATGGAACGTCTTAGCAGGAGGCAGCATTTTACCAACATGGTGGAGCAGTATGTGTGCACAAGCCTACATGTAGTGAATGACGGGTCTGCCCCCTTCAACTTCTGGGTCTCCAAATTGGGCACATGGCCTGAGCTTGCCCTTTACGCCTTGGAGGTGCTGGCGTGCCCTGCAGCCAGTGTATTATCTGAACGGGTATTTAGCACGGCTGGGGGTGTTATAACAGACAAGCGCAGCCGCCTGTCCAGAGACAATGTGGACAAGCTCACGTTCATTAAAATGAACCAGGCATGGATCCCACAGGACTTTTCCGTACCTTATGCAGAATAGCAATGGATACCGACCTTACCCACCCATTGTTCCATTTTTGCTCTTTCTCACTCTTTTGGGGTGTACCCTCATTTAAAATTTGTGAAAAGAAGCAGTGTTGGCTACCTCGTCCTCCTCCTCAGGGCCAGATTAACGTAGGGGCTATTGGAGCTACAGCTCCAGGCCCCTACCTTTTATATAGGCCCCGGGTTGGCCATATTCACTGTTACCGCTCTTCTGTCACTTGTAAACACAGAAGTCTGGCTTCTATGCTCGCTTCCCCAGGCAGCACCCTCAGAACCTCCCCATACAGGACGAAGGCCAGACAAGGAGGGACAGTTGCTGATGCATGGATGTGTTTATGGGCTTCAGAGACAGCATCCCATGTTGAATTAGGCATGCATGGCTGCACCCTTCCTCCTCTGGGTGCATGCCAAGACACGGCCCTTAAGGCCCTTCAAAATCCTCAGCACCAAGCCCATGATGCTCTTAATCCGGCCCTGGTCCTCCTCCACCGCCGCTTCCACCTACACCGCCCATAGGTGTGCGCAGCCTATTGCATTAAGGTGTGCACCCCAAAGTTGAAATACATATGCATGTGTTTGCCTACAGGTACATGGCCCCGATACATTACTCTCCCTGCTGGCAAAGAGAAATAGAGCAGAGCAGGTCCGAGGGAGATCTTTCCCATCTCCTCACTGGCAATGCTATGTGCCCTAGGTGATTAGGGTGTGCCCAGGCACACCCGGCACACCCTGTGCACACGCCTATGTCACCGCCACATCCACCACCACCTCAACCTCCCTCCTACTCCATATGGGCCTCGTCCTTCAGAGATGAAGAAGAACATTGTTTTATTTTTCTGTTTTTTTTGTTGTTTTAAGTTATTTCCATATCCACATTTGTTTGCCATTTGCAGCACTCTAGCCCTTTCCTTTGGTGTTTTAATGCCATTTTAGTGCCTTAAAGTTCGGGTCCCCATTGACTTTAATGGGGTTCGGTGTCCGGGAAAAGTTCGGTAAAAGTCCGGGACACGGGACAAAGTTTCGGTAAAAGTCCGAACCCGTCGAACACGGACATCTATGTGTCCGCTCAACCCTAATGATAACTGCATTTGCTCTCCAATGGCCTGAAATTTTATTTTTTGGTCAAAATGACTCTGTTTTGGTCTCCAAGTATCAAAAAAAGCCTTTTTTAGTCAAAATAGCTGCATTTGGTCACCAAAGGTCTGAAAATTGTTTTTTGTCTAAATGACTGTATTTTTGTCTTTTACAGTCTTAAAAAGCCGGTTTTAGACAAGAAATCTGCATTTTGTCTCCAATGGCCTGAACAAATTTTTTGGGTCAAAATGATTGTATTTTGGTCTCCAAGTGTCTAAAAATCCTTTTTTAGTCAAAAGAACTGCATTTGTTCACCAAAGATCTGAAAACATTTTTTAGTCAAAATGACTGTATTTTTGTTTTTTAGGGTCTTATAAAGACGGTTTTAGACAAGATAACTGCAGTTTGTCTCCAATGGCCTGAACAAATTTTTTGGGTCAAAATGATTGTATTTTGGTCTTCAAAGTGTCTAAAAAGCCTTTTTTAGTCAAAAGAACTGCATTTGGTCACCAAAGGTCTGAAAACATTTTTTAGTCAAAATGACTGTATTTTTGGCTTTTAGAGTCTTAAAAAGCCGGTTTTAGACAAGATAACTGCATTTTGTCTACAATGGCCTGAAAAAACTATTTGGGTCAAAATGACTGTATTTTGGTCTTCAAGTGTCTAAAAAGCCTTTTTTAGTCAAAATAACTGCATTTGGTCACCAAAGGTCTGAAAAAAAATTAAGTCAAAATGACTATTTTTGTCTTTTAGATTCTTAAAAAGCCGGTTTAGACAAGATAACTGCATTTTGTCTTCAATGGCCTGAAAAAACTATTTGGGTCAAAATGACTGTATTTTGGTCTTCAAGTGTCTAAAAAGCCTTTTTTGGTCAAAAGAACTGCATTTGGTCACCAAAGGTCTGAAAACATTTTTTAGTCAAAATGACTATATTTTTGGCTTTTAGAGTCTTAAAAAGCCGGTTTTAGACAAGATAACTACATTTTGTCTCCAATGGCCTGAAATTTTTTGGGGTCAAAATGACTGTATTTTGGTCTCCAATTGTCTAAAAAGCCTTTTTTAGTCAAAATAACTGCATTTGGTCGCCAAAGGTCTGGAAAAAAATTTAGTCAAAATGACTGTATTTTTGTCTTTTACAGTCTTAAAAAGCCGATTTTAGACGATAACTGCATTTGGTAACCAATGGCCTGAAAAAAATTTTTTGGTCAAAATGACTCTATTTTTGTCTCCAAGTGTCTAAAAAGCCTTTTTTTAGTCAAAATAACTTTATTTAATCACCATAAGGTGTGAAAAATTTATTAGTCAAAATGACTGTATTTTTGTCTTTTAGAGTCTTAAAACGCTTGTATTAGACAAGAAAACTTCATTTGGTCTCCAATGGCCTGAAATTTTTTTTGGTCAAAATAACTCTGTTTTGGTCTCCAAGTATCTAAAAAGCCTTTTTTAGTCAAAATAACTGCATTTGGTCACCAAAGGTCTGATTTTTTTAGTCAAAGTGACTATTTTTGTCTTTTAGATTCTTAAAAAGCCGGTTTAGACAAGATAACTGCATTTTGTCTTCAATGGCCTGAAAAAACTATTTGGGTCACAATGACTGTATTTTGGTCTTCAAGTGTCTAAAAAGCCCTTTTTAGTCAAAAGAACTGCATTTGGTCACCAAAGGTCTGAAAAAATTTTTTAGTCAAAATGACTGTATTTTTGGCTTTTAGAGTCATAAAAAGCCGTTTTTAGACAAGATAACTGCATTTTGTCTCCAATGGCCTGAAAAAAGTTTTGGGGTCAAAATGCCTTTATTTTGGTCTCCAGGTGTATACAAAGCCTTTTTAGTCAAAATGACTGCATTTGGTCACCAAAGGTCTGAAAAAAAATTTTTAAGTCCAAATGACTGTATTTTTGTCTTTTAGTCTTAAAAAGCCGGTTTTAGACAAGATAACTGCATTTGGTCTCCAATGGCCTGAAATTTTTTTTGTCGGTCAAAATGACTGTATTTTGGTCTCTAAAAGTCTAAAAAGCCTTTTTTAGTCAAAATAACTGCATTTGGTCACCAAAGGTCTGGAAAAAAATTTAGTCAAAATAACTGTATTTTTGTCATTTACAGTCTTAAAAAGCCGATTTTAGACAAGATAACTGCATTTTGTCTACAATGGCCTGAAAAAAAATTTTGGGTCAAAATGACTGTATTTTGGGTCTTCAAGTGTCTAAAAAGCCTTTTTTAGTCTTTTAGATTCTTAAAAAAGTCGGTTTAGACAAGATAACTGCATTTTGTCTTCAATGGCCTGAAAAACTGTGGGTCACAATGACTGTATTTTGGTCTTCAAGTGTCTAAAAAGCCTTTTTTTAGTCAAAAGAACTGCATTTGGTCACCAAAGGTCTGAAAAAAATTGTTTAAGTCAAAATGACTGTATTTTTGTCTTTTAGTCTTAAAATGCCGGTTTTAGACAAGATAACTGCATGTGGTCTCCAATGGTCTACAAAACTATGTGGGTCACAATGACTGTATTTTGGTCTTCAAGTGTCTAAAAATCCTTTTTTAGTCAAAAGAACTGCATTTGGTCACCAAAGGTCTGAAAACATTTTTTAGTCAAAATGACTGAATTTTGTTTTTTAGAGTCTTATAAAGACGGTTTTAGGCAAGATAACTGCAGTTTGTCTCCAATGGCCTGAAAAAACTTTTTGGGTAAAATGACTGTATTTTGGCCTCCAAGTGTCTAAAAAGCCTTTTTTAGTCAAAAGAACTGCATTTGGTCACCAAAGGTCGGAAATCATTTTTTAGTCAAAATGACTGTATTTTTGGCTTTTAGAGTCTTAAAAAGCCGGTTTTAGACAAGATAACTGCATTTGGTCAACAATGGCCTGAAAAAAAATTTGGGGTCAAAATGACTGTATTTTGGTCTCCAATTGTTTAAATAGCCTTTTTAGTCAAAATAACTGCATTTGGTCACCAAAGGTCTGAAAAAAATTTAGTCAAAATGAATATTTTTGTCTTTTAGATTCTTATAAAGCCGGTTTAGACAAAATAACTGCATTTGGTCACCAAAGGTCTGGAAAAAAATTTAGTCAAAATAACTATTTTTGTCTTTTACAGTCTTAAAAAGCCGGTTTTAGACGATAACTGCATTTAGTAACCAATGGCCTGAAAAAATGTTTTTGGTCAAAATGACTCTATTTTGGTCTCCAAGTGTCTAAAAAGCCTTTTTTTAGTCAAAATAACTTTATTTGATCACCAAAGGTGTGAAAAAACTTTTAGTCAAAATGACTGTATTTTTGTCTTTTAAAGTCTTAAAACGCTTGTATTAGACACGATAACTGCTTTTGCTCTCCAAAGGCCTGAAATTTTATTTATTGGTCAAAATGACTCTGTTTCGTCTCCAAGTATGAAAAAGCCTTTTATAGTCAAAATAGCTGCATTTGGTCACCAAAGGTCTGAAAATTGTTTTTTGTCTAAATGACTGTATTTTTGTCTTTTACAGTCTTAAAAAGCCGGTTTTAGACAAGAAATCTGCATTTTGTCTCCAATGGCCTGAAAAAATGTTTTGGGTCAAAATGACTGTATTTTGGTCTCTATATTTTTTAGTCAAAATAACTGCATTTGGTCAACAAAGGTCTGAAAAAAAATTTTTAAGTCAAAATGACTGTATTTTTGTCTTTTAGTCTTAAAAAGCCGGTTTTAGACAAGATAACTGCATTTGGTCTCCAATGGCCTGAAAAAAATGTTTTGGTCAAAATGACTGTATTTTGGTCTCCAATTGTCTAAAAAGCCTTTTTTAGTCAAAATAACTGCATTTGGTCACCAAAGGTCTGGAAAAAAATGTAGTCAAAATAACTGTATTTTTGTCTTTTACAGTCTTAAAAAGCCGGTTTTAGGCGATAACTGCATTTGGTAACTAATGGCCTGAAAAAATGTTTTTGGTCAAAATGACTGTATTTTGGTCTCCAACTGTCTAAAAAGCCTTTTTTAGTCAAAATAACTGCATTTGGTCACCAAAGGTCTGAAAAAAAATTTAGTCAAAATGACTATTTTTGTCTTTTAGATTCTTAGAAAAGTCAGTTTAGACAAGATAACTGCATTTTGTCTTCAATGGCCTGAAAAACTGTGGGTCACAATGACTGTATTTTGGTCTTCAAGTGTCTAAAAAGCCTTTTTTTTTAGTCAAAAGAACTGCATTTGGTCACCAAAGGTCTGAAAAAATTTTTTTTAAGTCAAAATGACTGTATTTTTGTCTTTTAGTCTTAAAAAGCCGGTTTTAGACAAGATAACTGCATGTGGCCTCCAATGGCCTACAAAACTATGTGGGTCACAATGACTGTATTTTGGTCTTCAAGTGTCTAAAAAGCCTTTTTTAGTCAAAAGAACTGCATTTGGTCACCAAAGGTCTGAAAACATTTTTTAGTCAAAATGACTGTATTTTTGTCTTTTAGAGTCTTAAAAAGCCGGTTTTAGACAAGATAACTGCATTTGGTCTCCAATGGCCTACAAAACTATGTGGGTCACAATGACTGTATTTTGGTCTTCAAGTGTCTAAAAATCCTTTTTTAGTCAAAAGAACTGCATTTTGTTCACCAAAGGTCTGAAAACATTTTTTAGTCAAAATGACTGAATTTTGTTTTTTTAGAGTCTTATAAAGACGGTTTTAGGCAAGATAACTGCAGTTTGTCTCCAATGGCCTGAAAAAACTTTTTGGGTAAAATGACTGTATTTTGGTCTCCAAGTGTCTAAAAAGCCTTTTTTAGTCAAAAGAACTGCATATGGTCACCAAAGGTCGAAAATCATTTTTTAGTCAAAATGACTGTATTTTTGGCTTTTAGAGTCTTAAAAAGCCGGTTTTAGACAAGATAACTGCATTTGGTCTCCAATGGCCTGAAAAATTTTTTGGTCAAAATGACTGTATTTTGGTCTCCAATTGTCTAAAAAGCCTTTTTTAGTCAAAATAACTGCATTTGGTCACCAAAGGTCTGGAAAAAAATTTAGTCAAAATAACTGTATTTTTGTCTTTTACAGTCTTAAAAAGCCGGTTTTAGACGATAACTGCATTTAGTAACCAATGGCCTGAAAAAATGTTTTTTGTCAAAATGACTCTATTTTGGTCTCCAAGTGTCTAAAAAGCCTTTTTTAGTCAAAATAACTGTATTTGATCACCAAAGGTGTGAAAAAACTTTTAGTCAAAATGACTGTATTTTTGTCTTTTAAAGTCTTAAAACGCTTGTATTAGACACGATAACTGCATTTGCTCTCCAATGGCCTGAAATTTTATTTTTTTGGTCAAAATGACTCTGTTTTGGTCTCCAAGTATGAAAAAAGCCTTTTATAGTCAAAATAGCTGCATTTGGTCACCAAAGGTCTGAAAATTGTTTATTGTCTAAATGACTGTATTTTTGTCTTTTACAGTCTTAAAAAGCCGGTTTTAGACAAGAAATCTGCATTTTGTCTCCAATGGCCTGAAAAAATGTTTTGGGTCAAAATGACTGTATTTTGGTCTCTATATTTTTTAGTCAAAATAACTGCATTTGGTCAACAAAGGTCTGAAAAAAAATTTTTAAGTCAAAATGACTGTATTTTTGTCTTTTAGTCTTAAAAAGCCGGTTTTAGACAAGATAACTGCATTTGGTCTCCAATGGCCTGAAAAAAATGTTTTGGTCAAAATGACTGCATTTTGGTCTCCAATTGTCTAAAAAGCCTTTTTTAGTCAAAATAACTGCATTTGGTCACCAAAGGTCTGGAAAAAAATTTAGTCAAAATAACTGTATTTTTGTCTTTTATAGTCTTAAAAAGCCGGTTTTAGGCGATAACTGCATTTGGTAACTAATGGCCTGAAAAAATGTTTTTGGTCAAAATGACTGTATTTTGGTCTCCAATTGTCTAAAAAGCCTTTTTTTAGTCAAAATAACTGCATTTGGTCACCAAAGGTCTGAAAAAAAATTTAGTCAAAATTACTATTTTTGTCTTTTAGATTCTTAGAAAAGTCAGTTTTGACAAGATAACTGCATTTTGTCTTCAATGGCCTGAAAAACTGTGGGTCACAATGACTGTATTTTGGTCTTCAAGTGTCTAAAAAGCCTTTTTTTTAGTCAAAAGAACTGCATTTGGTCACCAAAGGTCTGAAAATTTTTTTTTTAAGTCAAAATGACTGTATTTTTGTCTTTTAGTCTTAAAAAGCCGGTTTTAGACAAGATAACTGCATGTGGTCTCCAATGGCCTACAAAACTATGTGGGTCACAATGACTGTATTTTGGTCTTCAAGTGTCTAAAAAGCCTTTTTTAGTCAAAAGAACTGCATTTGGTCACCAAAGGTCTGAAAACATTTTTTAGTCAAAATGACTGTATTTTTGTCTTTTAGAGTCTTAAAAAGCCGGTTTTAGACAAGATAACTGCATTTGGTCTCCAATGGCCTACAAAACTATGTGGGTCACAATGACTGTATTTTGGTCTTCAAGTGTCTAAAAATCCTTTTTTAGTCAAAAGAACTGCATTTTGTTCACCAAAGGTCTGAAAACATTTTTTAGTCAAAATGACTGAATTTTGTTTTTTTAGAGTCTTATAAAGACGGTTTTAGGCAAGATAACTGCAGTTTGTCTCCAATGGCCTGAAAAAACTTTTTGGGTAAAATGACTGTATTTTGGTCTCCAAGTGTCTAAAAAGCCTTTTTTAGTCAAAAGAACTGCATTTGGTCACCAAAGGTCGGAAATCATTTTTTAGTCAAAATGACTGTATTTTTGGCTTTTAGAGTCTTAAAAAGCCGGTTTTAGACAAGATAACTGCATTTGGTCTCCAATGGCCTGAAAAAATATTTGGGGTCAAAATGACTGTTTTTTGGTCTCCAATTGTTTAAAAAGCCTTTTTAGTCAATATAACTGCATTTGGTCACCAAAGGTCTGAAAAAAAATTTTAGTCAAAATGAATATTTTTGTCTTTTAGATTCTTATAAAGCTGGTTTAGACAAAATAACTGCATTTTGTCTTCAATGCCCTGAAAAAACTATTTGGGTCAAAATGACTGTATTTTGTTCTTCAAGTGTCTAAAAAGCATTTTTTTAGTCAAAATAACTGCATTTGGTCACCAAAGGTCTGAAATTTTTTTTAAGTCAAAATGACTAGGGTTGAGCGGACACCTAGATGTCCGTGTTCGACGGGTTCGGCCGAACTTTAAAAAAAAGTCCGGGTCCGTGTCCCGGACTTTTACCGAACTTTTCCCGGACACCAAACCCCATTGAAGTCAATGGGGACCCGAACTTTAAGGCACTAAAATGGCTCTAAAACACCAAAGGAAAGGGCTAGAGTGCTGCAAATGGCAGCAAAACGTAATTAAGAGCATGACAAGTGCTCTGCAAACAAATGTGGATAGGGAAATAACTTAAAACAACAAAAAAAAACAGAAAAATAAAACAATGTTCTTCTTCATCTCTGAAGGACGAGGCCCATATGGAGTAGGAGGGAGGTTGAGGTGGTGGTGGATGTGGCGGTGACATAGGCATGCACACAGGGTGTGCCGGGTGTGCCTGGGCACACCCTAATCACCTAGGGCACATAGCATTGCCAGTGAGGAGATGGGAAAGATCTCCCTCGGACCTGCTCTGCTCTATTTCTCTTTGCCTACAGGTACATGGCCCCGATACATTACTCTCCCTGCTGGCAAACACATGCATGTGTATTTCAACTTTGGGGTGCACACCTTAATGCAATAGGCTGCGCACACCTATGGGCGGTGTAGGTGGAAGCGGCGGTGGAGGAGGACCAGGGCCGGATTAAAAGCATCATGGGCTTGGTGCTGAGGATTTTGAAGGGCCTTAAGGGCCGTGCCTTGCCATGCACCCACAGGAGGAAGGGTGCAGCCATGCATGCCTAATTCAACATGGGATGCTGTCTCTGAAGCCCATAAACACATCCATGCATCGGCAACTGTACCTCCTTGTCCGGCCTTCGCGCTGTGTGGGGAGGTTCTGAGGGTGCTGCCTGGGGAAGCGAGCATAGAAGCCAGACTTCTGTGTTTACAAGTGACAGAAGAGCGGTAACAGTGAATATGGCCAACCCGGGGCCTATATAAAAGGTAGGGGCCTGGAGCTGCAGCTCCAATAGCCCCTACGTTAATCTGGCCCTGAGGAGGAGGACGAGGTAGCCAACACTGCTTCTTTTCACAAATTTTAAATGAGGGTACACCCCAAAAGAGTGAGAAAGAGCAAAAATGGAACAATGGGTGGGTAAGGTCGGTATCCATTGCTATTCTGCATAAGGTACGGAAAAGTCCCGTGGGATCCATGCCTGGTTCATTTTAATGAACGTGAGCTTGTCCACATTGTCTCTGGACAGGCGGCTGCGCTTGTCTGTTATAACGCCCCCAGCCGTGCTAAATACCCGTTCAGATAATACACTGGCTGCAGGGCACGCCAGCACCTCCAAGGCGTAAAGGGCAAGCTCAGGCCATGTGCCCAATTTGGAGACCCAGAAGTTGAAGGGGGCAGACCCCTCATTCACTACATGTAGGCGTGTGCACACATACTGCTCCACCATGTTGGTAAAATGCTGCCTCCTGCTAAGACGTTCCATCTGAGCTGCTGGTGCTGCTGTTTGTTGTGGCGTGCTGACAAAGCTTTTCCACATTTTGGCCATGCTAACCCTGCCTTCTGAGGTGCTGGCGGTGCCCTGGTTGCGTTGGCGACCTCCTCCTCCTCCTCCTCTGCCTTGTGCTTCCACTGCGGCCCCGCTGTCAGATGGGAATGCCAGCAGCATGGCGTCTACCAGCGTGCGCTTGTACTCGCGCATCTTGCGATCACGCTCCAGTGAGTGAATTAAGGACGGTACGTTGTCCTTGTAACGGGGATCAAGCAGCGTGGCCACCCAGTAATCAGCACAAGTTAGAATGTGGGCAACTCGGCGGTCATTGTGGAGACACTGCAGCATGTAATCGCTCATGTGTGCCAGGCTGCCCAGAGGCAACGAAAGGCTGTCCTCTGTGGGAGGTGTATCGTCCGTGTCCTCTGTATCCCCCCAGCCACGCACCAGTGATGGCAATGAGCTGGCCTGGGTGCCACCCTGCTGTGAACATGGTTCCATCTCCTCCTCCAGCTCCTCCTCCTCCTCATCCTCCTCATCCTCCAGAACTGTGCCCCTGCTGGACAATTGTGTCCCTGGCGTTTGTGTGTGCAGGAACCCACCCTCGGAGCCCCTTGCGAATGACTGCCCTGAAAGCCTTGGAAATGTTACCTCTTCATCCTCCTCCTCCTCATCCTGTGCCACATCCTCTTCCATCATCGCCCGAATTGTTTTTTCAAGGAGGCATAGAAGTGGGATAGTTAAGCTGAGAACGGCGTCATTGCCACTGGCCATGTTGGTGGAGTACTCAAAACAGCGCAACAAGGCACACAGGTCTCGCATGGAGGCCCAGTTATTGGTGGTAAAGTGGTGCTGTTCCGCAGAGCGACTCACGCGTGCGTGCTGCAGCTGAAACTCCACTATGGCCTGCTGCTGCTCGCACAGTCTTTCCAGCATGTGCAAGGTGGAGTTCCACCTTGTGGGCATGTCACATATGAGGCGGTGAGCTGGAAGGCCGAAGTTACGCTGCAGCGCTGCCAGGCGAGCAGCAGCAGGGTGAGAACGCCGAAAGTGCGCACAAACGGCCCGCACTTTCTGCAGCAGCTCTGACATATCGGGGTAGTTTTTAAGGAACCTCTGCACCACCAAATTCAGCACATGCGCCAGGCAAGGGATGTGCATCAAACCGGCTAGGCCCAGAGCTGCTATGAGATTTCTCCCGTTATCGCACACCACCAGGCCGGGCTTGAGGCTCGCTGGCAGCAACCACTCATTTGTCTGCTGTTCCATGCTCCTCCACAACTCCTGCGCGGTGTGTGGTTTGTCCCCCAAACAGGCAAGTTGTAAAACTGCCTGCTGTCGTTTACCCCTGGCCGTGCTGAAGTTGGTGGTGAAGGTGTTACGCTGTCCGGATGAGGAGGCGGTAGAGGATGAGGAAGCGGAGTAGGAGGAGTTAGGAACAGGAGGCAAACTGAAGCGCCCTGCAATCCTCGGTGGTGGAAGGACATGCACCAAATTGCTATCCGCCTCAGGCCCATCCGCCACTGCATTTACCCAGTGTGCCGTTAGGGAGATATAACGCCCCTGACCGTGCTTACTGGTCCACGTATCGGTAGTTAGGTGGACCTTGGCACAGATGGCGTTGCGCAGTGCACACCTGATTTTTTCCCCCACTTGGTTGTGCAGGGAAGGGATGGCTTGCCTGGAAAAGTAGTGGCGGCTGGGCACGACGTACTGTGGGACAGCCACCGATATAAGGTTTTTAAAACTGTGCGTCTCCACCAGACGGAATGACAGCATTTCAAAGGCCAATAATTTTGAAATGCTGGCATTCAGGGCCAGGGATCGTGGGTGGGTAGGGGGGTACTTCCTCTTCCTCTCAAGTGTTTGGGAGATGGAAAGCTGAACGCTTCCACGGGACATTGTGGAGATGGTTGTTGGTGACCCAGGTGGTGGTGTTGCTAACAGATCGTCTGTTTGCGGGGTGGCAGGTGCCGGTATCACTACAGATGTGGCTGGAGCGGCCGAGACTGCAGCAGAAGAGGAAGCAGGATGAGCCAGAGAGGTTTCTTGGTTTTGAAGGTGTGTACTCCACTGCAGCTCGTGCTTTGCACTTAGATGCCTGATCATGCAGGTTGTGCTCAGGTTGAGAAGGTTTATGCCTCGCTTCAAGCTCTGATTGCACAGGGTGCAAACCACTCGTGTCCTGTCATCAGCACATTTTCTAAAGAACTTCCACGCTAGAGAACTCCTTTGAGCTGACTTTGGTGCGCTCGTTCCCTTGCTGCGTTGGGCAGTAGCGGGCGTAGTGTCTAGGGCACGGCTGCTCCGCTTCTGCACCCTGCTCCCTCTTCTGCTGTGCTGGTGGCTCTGTGCGACCACCGCCTCTTCCTCCAAACTACTCAGGTCACCTGCATGACGTTCATTCCATGTGGGGTCGAGGACCTCATCGTCCTCCACATCATCTTCCACCCAGTCTTCACCCCTGCCCTCCTTGTCGGTATCCACAATGCTGAACGCCGCAGCAGTTGGCACCTGCGTTTCGTCATCATCGGAGACGTGCTGCGATGATCCTTGCATGTACTCATCTTGAGAAATAAGTGGTTGGGCATCGCTGCACTCAATCTCTTCCACTTCTGGGGCAGGGCTAGGTGGATGGCCCTGGGAAACCCTGCTGACAGTGTCATCAAAAAGAAGAAGAGACTGCTGTATGGCTTGGGGCTCAGACTGCTTGCCTGATTTGCAAGGGGGTGAGGTGAAAGACGGTTGGACATCGGCTGCAGGTGCCAACTGTGACCTTTCTGCAGTAGACTGGGTGGGAGACAATGTGAAGGAACTGGAGGCACTGTCAGCAGCAAACCAATCTACTATCGCCTCCACTTGTTCTGGCCTCATCACTTCTAGGGGCGTATGATGCCCTACCAAATACTGATGCAGGTTCTGTCGCCTAATCACACTTGAGGAAGGTGTTTCACTTGTGCGTGTAGCTGGCACAGATCGACCACATCCTCTCCTTGCAACAGGAGCTCTACCAGCAGCACCACGACCCAGGCCACGCCCCTTATTTGACGGTCTCCTCATATTTCTGTAATTTAAGATCTTGCCCTAGAAAGGTTTTTATTGAAAAGTGGAATAGGAAATATGATCCAAAAAAGTGTATGTATCTCGCACGTACAAAACCACACTAGGCCCCAATTACTATTGTTTCTACCCCTAAAAGGATGGATGAGGAGTAGGAGGAGTATGGAACAGACAGCACCCTCAAATCTTCAGAAGTATGAGATGAACCTCAAAAACTTGGAAAGGTGGATCTCACACGTACCGACACAGACTATCCCGCAATTCAATTGATCCTCAAAGGTTTTTATTGAATAGCGGAATAGGAAATATGATCAAAAAAAGTGTATGTATCTCGCACGTACACCACCACACTAGGCCCCAATTACTATTGTTTGTACCCCTAAAAGGATGGTTGAGCAGTAGGAGGAGGAGTATGGAACAGGCAGCACCCTCAAATCTTCAGAAGTATGAGATGAACCCCAAAAACTTGGAAAGGTGGATCTCACACGTACCGACACAGACTATCACGCAATTTAATTGATCCCCAAAGGTTTTAATTGAATAGCGGAATAGAAAATATGATCAAAAAGAAAGTGTATGTATCTCACACATACACCACCACACTAGGCCCCAATTACTATTGTTTGTACCCCTAAAAGGATGGTTGAGGAGTAGGAGGAAGAGTATGGAACAGGCAGCACCCTCAAATCTTCAGAAGTATGAGATGAACCCCAAAAACTTGGAAAGGTGGATCTCACACGTACAGACACAGACTATCACGCAATTTAATTGATCCCCAAAGGTTTTAATTGAATAGCGGAATAGAAAATATGATCAAAAAGAAAGTGTATGTATCTCACACGTACACCACCACACTAGGCCCCAATTACTATTGTTTGTACCCCTAAAAGGATGGTTGAGCAGTAGGAGGAGGAGTATGGAACAGGCAGCACCCTCAAATCTTCAGAAGTATGAGATGAACCCCAAAAACTTGGAAAGGTGGATCTCACACGTACCGACACAGACTATCACGCAATTTAATTGATCCCCAAAGGTTTTAATTGAATAGCGGAATAGAAAATATGATGAAAACATTTTTTAGTCAAAATGACTGTATTTTATGCTTTTAGAGTCTTAAAAAGCCGGTTTTAGACAAGATAACTGCATTTTGTCTCCAATGGCCTGACATTTTTTTGGGTCAAAATTACTGTATTTTGGTCTCCAGGTGTATAAAAAGCATTTTTCAGTCAAAATAACTGCATTTGAAAAAAATCATCTAAGGGATTTCCGTCCCCAGTCCAATCCGACAGATCGCCTTCCTAAGTCTGGTCACCATGACCACCTACTTACCCCCTGCAAACATGTGCAGTATACCTGCTTACAAGTTTGTTCTCTCTTTTGTAAACTTGCCTTGCAAATGTTATATTTGCTTTGTTGTTTCGTTGTTTTTTTTCTTTTTTGTCTTTTTTTTCTTGTTGGTCAGCAACACCACTGTGCAACAACTGGACTTTACGAGATCATTACTGGAAACCACAGACCTTTGCTTCCCTACGCTGCGGATGGGGCCCTGGAGACCCTCTCTTCTACCCTTCAACTGTGAGTACACATCGGGCTGCCAGCTTAGCTCTTTTATTTTGACAACATGACCATCACAGTCACATCCCTGAATGTACATGGTCTCAACCACCCGGCCAAAAGGTCCTCTATGTGGAAGGAAGCATTGCTACTTAAAAGTGACCTTCTTTGCATCCAAGAGACCCACCTTCAGCAATCTCATCACCCTGCTGTGACTCACAGAAGTTTCCGACACATTTTCATGGCTTCGGCCCCGCAGAAGCGTAAAGGTGTACTTATCGCTATCCATGACAGTGTTGCCTTTGCCTTGCATAAGCTCTTGGTGGACCCGAACGGCCGCTATGTGCTGCAGCAGTGTGAACTGAACAATGTCACGTTTACAATACTTAATGCCTATGCTCCCAACACTCGCCAGCTGCGGTTTTGGAGGAAAATGTTCCGCATGTTAGATAAGCAGAAATATGGCTCGGTGGTGGTTTGCGGAGATTTCAATCTGACAGCTGATCCCAACTTAGACATCTCCTCGGCTCCTAAACGCCCACCACCTGCTCTGCAGTCACTTCTCTACGAAGCAGACCTGTTTGATGCCTGGAGGTGCCTGCACCCGGGTGAACGTGACTATACTTTTCATTCTCATAGGCACAATGCATACTCCCGCATTGACATGATTCTGACTGACAAGCATCTCCTACAGAATGTTTGATGCTCGGATATCCACAACATCACGTGGTCGGACCACGCCCTGGTGACTGTGGCCCTACAAGAGTCGCGGTCTCCGGGACCTGCGTATCTATGGCAAGCTAATAGTCAGGTCTTGGAGTCTCCTCGGTTTGCCTCTCAGATTCGGGAGCATCTCGAGGAGTACTTCAGGCACAATGTGGGGTCGGTGGCGGATCCGACAATACTTTGGTGTGCCCATAAGGCTTTTGACCCCAAATATTTTTTCAGGCCATTGGAGACCAAATGCAGTTATCTTGTCTAAAACCGTCTTTTAAGACTGTAAAAGACAAAAATACAGTCATTTAGACAAAAAAACAATTTTCAGACCTTTGGTGACCAAATGCAGCTATTTTGACTAAAAAAGGCTTTTTTGATACTTGGAGACCAAAACAGAGTCATTTTGACCAAAAAATAAAATTTCAGGCCATTGGAGAGCAAATGCAGTTATCGTGTCTAATACAAGGGTTTTAAGACTTTAAAAGACAAAAATACAGTCATTTTGACTAAAAGTTTTTTCACACCTTTGGTGATCAAATAAAATTATTTTGACTAAAAAAAGGCTTTTTAGACACTTGGAGACCAAAATAGAGTCATTTTGACCAAAAACATTTTTTCAGGCCATTAGTTACCAAATGCAGTTATCGTCTAAAACCGGCTTTTTAAGACTGTAAAAGACAAAAATACAGTTATTTTGAATAATTTTTTTCCAGACCTTTGGTGACCAAATGCAGTTATTTTGACCAAAAAAGGCTTTTTAGACAATTGGAGACCAAAATACAGTCATTTTGACCAAAAACATTTTTTCAGGCCATTGGAGACCAAATGCAGTTATCTTGTCTAAAACCGGCTTTTTAAGACTAAAAGACAAAAAAACATTAATTTTGACTTAAAAATTTTTTTTCAGGCCTTTGGTGACCAAATGCAGTTATTTTGACTAAAAAATATAGAGACCAAAATACAGTCATTTTGACCCAAAACATTTTTTCAGGCCATTGGAGACAAAATGCAAATTTCTTGTTTAAAACCGGCTTTTTAAGACTGTAAAAGACAAAAATACAGTCATTTAGACAAAAAAACAATTTTCAGACCTTTGGTGACCAAATGCAGCTATTTTGACTAAAAACGGCTTTTTTGATACTTGGAGACTAAAACAGCCCATTGGAGACCAAATGCAGTTATCTTGTCTAAAACCGGCTTTTTAAGACTAAAAGACAAAAATACAGTCATTTTGACTTAAAAAACAATTTTCAGACCCTTGGTGACCAAATGCAGCTATTTTGACTAAAAACGGCTTTTTTGATACTTGGAGACTAAAACAGAGTAATTTTGACCAAAAAATAAAATTTCATTCTATTGGGGAGCAAATGCAGATATCGTGTCTAATTCAAGCGTTTTAAGACTTTAAAAGACAAAAATACAGTCATTTTGACTAAAAGTTTTTTCACACCTTTGGTGATCAAATAAAGTTATTTTGACTAAAAAAAAGGCTTTTTAGACACTTGGAGACCAAAATAGAGTCATTTTGACCAAAAACACTTTTTCAGGCCATTAGTTACCAAATGCAGTTATCGTCTAAAATCGGGTTTTTAAGACTGTAAAAGACAAAAATACAGTTATTTTGACTAAATTTTTTCCAGACCTTTGGTGACCAAATGCAGTTATTTTGACTAAAAAAGGCTTTTTAGACAATTGGAGACCAAAATACAGTCATTTTGACCAAAATTTTTTTTCAGGCCATTGGAGACCAAATGCAGTTATCTTGTCTAAAACCGGCTTTTTAAGACTGTAAAAGACAAAAATACAGTTATTTTGACTAAATTTTTTTCCAGACCTTTGGTGACCAAATGCAGTTATTTTGACAAAAAAAGGCTTTTTAGGCACTTGAAGAACAAAATACAGTCATTTTGACCCAAATAGTTTTTTCAGGGCATTGAAGACAAAATGCAGTTATTTTGTCTAAACCGGCTTTATAAGAATCTAAAAGACAAAAATATTCATTTTGACTAAAAAAAATTTCAGACCTTTGGTGACCAAATGCAGTTATATTGACTAAAAAGGCTTTTTAAACAATTGGAGACCAAAATACAGTCATTTTGACCCCAAATATTTTTTCAGGCCATTGGAGACCAAATGCAGTTATCTTGTCTAAAACCGGCTTTTTAAGACTGTAAAAGACAAAAATACAGTCATTTAGACAAAAAAACAATTTTCAGACCTTTGGTGACCAAATGCAGCTATTTTGACTAAAAAATGCTTTTTTGATACTTGGAGACCAAAACAGAGTCATTTTGACCAAAAAATAAAATTTCAGGCCATTGGAGAGCAAATGCAGTTATCGTGTCTAATACAAGCGTTTTAAGACTTTCAAAGACAAAAATACAGTCATTTTGACTAAAAGTTTTTTCACACCTTTGGTGATCAAATAAAGTTATTTTGACTAAAAAAGGCTTTTTAGACACTTGGAGACCAAAATAGAGTCATTTTGACCAAAAACATTTTTTCAGGCCATTAGTTACCAAATGCAGTTATCGTCTAAAACCGGCTTTTTAAGACTGTAAAAGACAAAAATACAGTTATTTTGACTAAATTTTTTTCCAGACCTTTGGTGACCAAATGCAGTTATTTTGACAAAAAAGGCTTTTTAGACAATTGGAGACCAAAATACAGTCATTTTGACCAAAAAAATTTTTTCAGGCCATTGGAGACCAAATGCAGATTTCTTGTCTAAAACCGGCTTTTTAAGACTTAAAGACAAAAATACAGTCATTTTGACTTAAAAAACAATTTTCAGATCTTTGGTGACCAAATGCAGCTATTTTGACTAAAACGGCTTTTTTGATACTTGGAGACTAAAACAGAGTCATTTTGACCAAAAAATAAAATTTCAGGCCATTGGAGAGCAAATGCAGATATCGTGTCTAATTCAAGCGTTTTAAGACTTTAAAAGACAAAAATACAGTCATTTTGACTAAAAGTTTTTTCACACCTTTGGTGATCAAATAAAGTTATTTTGACTAAAAAAAGGCTTTTTAGACACTTGGAGACCAAAATAGAGTCATTTTGACCAAAAACATTTTTTCAGGCCATTAGTTACCAAATGCAGTTATCGTCTAAAACCGGCTTTTTAAGACTGTAAAAGACAAAAATACAGTTATTTTGAATAATTTTTTTCCAGACCTTTGGTGACCAAATGCAGTTATTTTGACCAAAAAAGGCTTTTTAGACAAATGGAGACCAAAATACAGTCATTTTGACCAAAAAAATTTTTTCAGGCCATTGGAGACCAAATGCTGTTATCTTGTCTAAAACCGGCTTTTTAAGACTAAAAGACAAAAAAACATTAATTTTGACTTAAAAAATTTTTTTCAGGCCTTTGGTGACCAAATGCAGTTATTTTGACTAAAAAATATAGAGACCAAAATACAGTCATTTTGACCCAAAACATTTTTTCAGGCCATTGGAGACAAAATGCAGATTTCTTGTCTAAAACCGGCTTTTTAAGACTGTAAAAGACAAAAATACAGTCATTTAGACAAAAAAACAATTTTCAGACCTTTGGTGACCAAATGCAGCTATTTTGACTAAAAAATGCTTTTTTGATACTTGGAGACCAAAACAGTCATTTTGACCAAAAAATAAAATTTCAGGCCATTGGAGAGCAAATGCAGTTATCGTGTCTAATACAAGCGTTTTAAGACTTTAAAAGACATAAATACAGTCATTTTGACTAAAAGTTTTTTCACACCTTTGGTGATCAAATAAAGTTATTTTGACTAAAAAAAGGCTTTTTAGACACTTGGAGACCAAAATAGAGTCATTTTGACCCAAAAAAAAATTTCAGGCCATTAGTTACCAAATGCAGTTATCGTCTAAAACCGGCTTTTTAAGACTGTAAAAGACAAAAATACAGTTATTTTGACTAAATTTTTTCCAGACCTTTGGTGACCAAATGCAGTTATTTTGACGAAAAAAGGCTTTTTAGACAATTGGAGACCAAAATACAGTCATTTTGACTAAAAATTTTTTTTCAGGCCATCGGAGACCAAATGCAGTTATCTTGTCTAAAACCGGCTTTTTAAGACTAAAAGACAAAAATACATTAATTTTGACTTAAAAATTTTTTTCAGACCTTTCGTGACCAAATGCAGTTATTTTGACTAAAAAATATAGAGAGACCAAAATACAGTCATTTTGACCCAAAACATTTTTTCAGGCCATTGGAGACAAAATGCAGATTTCTTGTCTAAAACCGGCTTTTTAAGACTGTAAAAGACAAAAATACAGTCATTTAGACAAAAAAACAATTTTCAGACCTTTGGTGACCAAATGCAGCTATTTTGACTATAAAAGGCTTTTTTCATACTTGGAGACCAAAACAGAGTCATTTTGACCAAAAAATAAAATTTCAGGCCATTGGAGAGCAAATGCAGTTATCGTGTCTAATACAAGCGTTTTAAGACTTTAAAAGACAAAAATACAGTCATTTTGGCTAAAAGTTTTTTCACACCTTTGGTGATCAAATAAAGTTATTTTGACTAAAAAAAAAGGCTTTTTAGACACTTGGAGACCAAAATAGAGTCATTTTGACCCAAAAAAGTTTTTTTCAGGCCATTGGTTACCAAATGCAGTTATTGTCTAAAACCGGCTTTTTAAGACTGTAAAAGACAAAAATATTTATTTTGACTAAATTTTTTCCAGACCTTTGGTGACCAAATGCAGTTATTTTGACTAAAAAAGGCTTTTTAGACAATTGGAGACCAAAATACAGTCATTTTGACCCCAAAAAAATTTTCAGGCCATTGGAGACCAAATGCAGTTATCTTGTCTAAAACCGGCTTTTTAAGACTAAAAGACAAAAATACAGTCATTTTGACTTAAAAAAATTCAGACCTTTGGTGACCAAATGCAGTTATTTTGACTAAAAAAGGCTTTTTAGACGCTTGAAGAACAAAATAAAGTCATTTTGACCAAAATAGTTTTTTCAGGCCATTGAAGACAAAATGCAGTTATTTTGTCTAAACCGGCTTTATAAGAATCTAAAAGACAAAAATATTCATTTTGACTAAATTTTTTTCCAGACCTTTGGTGACCAAATGCAGTTATTTTCACTAAAAAAGGCTTTTTAGACAATTGGAGACCAAAATACAGTAATTTTGACCCCCAAAAATTTTTCAGGCCATTGGAGACCAAATGCAGTTATCTTGTCTAAAACCGGCTTTTTAAGACTAAAAGACAAAAATACAGTCATTTTGACTTAAAAAAAATTTCAGACCTTTGGTGACCAAATGCAGTTCTTTTGACTAAAAAAGGCTTTTTAGACACTTGGAGACCAAAATACAGTCATTTTACCCAAAAAGTTTTTTCAGGCCATTGGAGACAAACTGCAGTTATCTTGCCTAAAACCGTCTTTATAAGACTCTAAAAAACAAAATTCAGTTATTTTGACTAAAAAATGTTTTCAGACCTTTGGTGAACAAAATGCAGTTCTTTTGACTAAAAAAGGATTTTTAGACACTTGAAGACCAAAATACAGTCATTGTGACCCACATAGTTTTGTAGGCCATTGGAGACCAAATGCAGTTATCTTATCTAAAACCGGCTTTTTAAGACTCTAAAAGACAAAAATACAGTCATTTTGACTAAAAAATGTTTTCAGACCTTTGGTGACCAAATGCAGTTCTTTTGACTAAAAAAGGCTTTTTAGACACTTGAAGACCAAAATACAGTCATTGTGACCCACATAGTTTTGTAGGCCATTGGAGACCAAATGCAGTTATCTTATCTAAAACCGGCTTTTAAGACTCTAAGAGACAAAAATACAGTCATTTTGACTAAAAATGAAAAATGGCTTTTTAGACACTTGGAGACCAAAATAGAGTCATTTTGACCAAAAACATTTTTTCAGGCCATTAGTTACCAAATGCAGTTATCGTCT
This sequence comes from Pelophylax lessonae, assembly GCF_965119305.1. Lineage (NCBI taxonomy): Eukaryota > Metazoa > Chordata > Amphibia > Anura > Ranidae > Pelophylax > Pelophylax lessonae. The sequence continues at coordinate 210,978 of NW_028120083.1, read as the reverse complement.
AAAATCGGGTTTTTAAGACTGTAAAAGACAAAAATACAGTTATTTTGACTAAATTTTTTCCAGACCTTTGGTGACCAAATGCAGTTATTTTGACTAAAAAAGGCTTTTTAGACAATTGGAGACCAAAATAGAGTCATTTTGACCAAAATTTTTTTTTCAGGCCATTGGAGACCAAATGCAGTTATCTTGTCTAAAACCGGCTTTTTAAGACTGTAAAAGACAAAAATACAGTTATTTTGACTAAATTTTTTTCCAGACCTTTGGTGACCAAATGCAGTTATTTTGACAAAAAAAGGCTTTTTAGGCACTTGAAGAACAAAATACAGTCATTTTGACCCAAATTGTTTTTTCAGGGCATTGAAGACAAAATGCAGTTATTTTGTCTAAACCGGCTTTATAAGAATCTAAAAGACAAAAATATTCATTTTGACTAAAAAAAATTTCAGACCTTTGGTGACCAAATGCAGTTATATTGACTAAAAAGGCTTTTTAAACAATTGGAGACCAAAATACAGTCATTTTGACCCCAAATATTTTTTCAGGCCATTGGAGACCAAATGCAGTTATCTTGTCTAAAACCGTCTTTTAAGACTGTAAAAGACAAAAATACAGTCATTTAGACAAAAAAACAATTTTCAGACCTTTGGTGACCAAATGCAGCTATTTTGACTAAAAAAGGCTTTTTTGATACTTGGAGACCAAAACAGAGTCATTTTGACCAAAAAATAAAATTTCAGGCCATTGGAGAGCAAATGCAGTTATCGTGTCTAATACAAGGGTTTTAAGACTTTAAAAGACAAAAATACAGTCATTTTGACTAAAAGTTTTTTCACACCTTTGGTGATCAAATAAAATTATTTTGACTAAAAAAAGGCTTTTTAGACACTTGGAGACCAAAATAGAGTCATTTTGACCAAAAACATTTTTTCAGGCCATTAGTTACCAAATGCAGTTATCGTCTAAAACCGGCTTTTTAAGACTGTAAAAGACAAAAATACAGTTATTTTGAATAATTTTTTTCCAGACCTTTGGTGACCAAATGCAGTTATTTTGACCAAAAAAGGCTTTTTAGACAATTGGAGACCAAAATACAGTCATTTTGACCAAAAACATTTTTTCAGGCCATCGGAGACCAAATGCAGTTATCTTGTCTAAAACCGGCTTTTTAAGACTAAAAGACAAAAATACATTAATTTTGACTTAAAAATTTTTTTCAGACCTTTCGTGACCAAATGCAGTTATTTTGACTAAAAAATATAGAGAGACCAAAATACAGTCATTTTGACCCAAAACATTTTTTCAGGCCATTGGAGACAAAATGCAGATTTCTTGTCTAAAACCGGCTTTTTAAGACTGTAAAAGACAAAAATACAGTCATTTAGACAAAAAAACAATTTTCAGACCTTTGGTGACCAAATGCAGCTATTTTGACTATAAAAGGCTTTTTTCATACTTGGAGACCAAAACAGAGTCATTTTGACCAAAAAATAAAATTTCAGGCCATTGGAGAGCAAATGCAGTTATCGTGTCTAATACAAGCGTTTTAAGACTTTAAAAGACAAAAATACAGTCATTTTGGCTAAAAGTTTTTTCACACCTTTGGTGATCAAATAAAGTTATTTTGACTAAAAAAAAAGGCTTTTTAGACACTTGGAGACCAAAATAGAGTCATTTTGACCCAAAAAAGTTTTTTTCAGGCCATTGGTTACCAAATGCAGTTATTGTCTAAAACCGGCTTTTTAAGACTGTAAAAGACAAAAATATTTATTTTGACTAAATTTTTTCCAGACCTTTGGTGACCAAATGCAGTTATTTTGACTAAAAAAGGCTTTTTAGACAATTGGAGACCAAAATACAGTCATTTTGACCCCAAAAAAATTTTCAGGCCATTGGAGACCAAATGCAGTTATCTTGTCTAAAACCGGCTTTTTAAGACTAAAAGACAAAAATACAGTCATTTTGACTTAAAAAAATTCAGACCTTTGGTGACCAAATGCAGTTATTTTGACTAAAAAAGGCTTTTTAGACGCTTGAAGAACAAAATAAAGTCATTTTGACCAAAATAGTTTTTTCAGGCCATTGAAGACAAAATGCAGTTATTTTGTCTAAACCGGCTTTATAAGAATCTAAAAGACAAAAATATTCATTTTGACTAAATTTTTTTCCAGACCTTTGGTGACCAAATGCAGTTATTTTCACTAAAAAAGGCTTTTTAGACAATTGGAGACCAAAATACAGTAATTTTGACCCCCAAAAATTTTTCAGGCCATTGGAGACCAAATGCAGTTATCTTGTCTAAAACCGGCTTTTTAAGACTAAAAGACAAAAATACAGTCATTTTGACTTAAAAAAAATTTCAGACCTTTGGTGACCAAATGCAGTTCTTTTGACTAAAAAAGGCTTTTTAGACACTTGGAGACCAAAATACAGTCATTTTACCCAAAAAGTTTTTTCAGGCCATTGGAGACAAACTGCAGTTATCTTGCCTAAAACCGTCTTTATAAGACTCTAAAAAACAAAATTCAGTTATTTTGACTAAAAAATGTTTTCAGACCTTTGGTGAACAAAATGCAGTTCTTTTGACTAAAAAAGGATTTTTAGACACTTGAAGACCAAAATACAGTCATTGTGACCCACATAGTTTTGTAGGCCATTGGAGACCAAATGCAGTTATCTTATCTAAAACCGGCTTTTTAAGACTCTAAAAGACAAAAATACAGTCATTTTGACTAAAAAATGTTTTCAGACCTTTGGTGACCAAATGCAGTTCTTTTGACTAAAAAAGGCTTTTTAGACACTTGAAGACCAAAATACAGTCATTGTGACCCACATAGTTTTGTAGGCCATTGGAGACCAAATGCAGTTATCTTATCTAAAACCGGCTTTTAAGACTCTAAGAGACAAAAATACAGTCATTTTGACTAAAAATGAAAAATGGCTTTTTAGACACTTGGAGACCAAAATAGAGTCATTTTGACCAAAAACATTTTTTCAGGCCATTAGTTACCAAATGCAGTTATCGTCTAAAATCGGGTTTTTAAGACTGTAAAAGACAAAAATACAGTTATTTTGACTAAATTTTTTCCAGACCTTTGGTGACCAAATGCAGTTATTTTGACTAAAAAAGGCTTTTTAGACAATTGGAGACCAAAATAGAGTCATTTTGACCAAAATTTTTTTTTCAGGCCATTGGAGACCAAATGCAGTTATCTTGTCTAAAACCGGCTTTTTAAGACTGTAAAAGACAAAAATACAGTTATTTTGACTAAATTTTTTTCCAGACCTTTGGTGACCAAATGCAGTTATTTTGACAAAAAAAGGCTTTTTAGGCACTTGAAGAACAAAATACAGTCATTTTGACCCAAATTGTTTTTTCAGGGCATTGAAGACAAAATGCAGTTATTTTGTCTAAACCGGCTTTATAAGAATCTAAAAGACAAAAATATTCATTTTGACTAAAAAAAATTTCAGACCTTTGGTGACCAAATGCAGTTATATTGACTAAAAAGGCTTTTTAAACAATTGGAGACCAAAATACAGTCATTTTGACCCCAAATATTTTTTCAGGCCATTGGAGACCAAATGCAGTTATCTTGTCTAAAACCGTCTTTTAAGACTGTAAAAGACAAAAATACAGTCATTTAGACAAAAAAACAATTTTCAGACCTTTGGTGACCAAATGCAGCTATTTTGACTAAAAAAGGCTTTTTTGATACTTGGAGACCAAAACAGAGTCATTTTGACCAAAAAATAAAATTTCAGGCCATTGGAGAGCAAATGCAGTTATCGTGTCTAATACAAGGGTTTTAAGACTTTAAAAGACAAAAATACAGTCATTTTGACTAAAAGTTTTTTCACACCTTTGGTGATCAAATAAAATTATTTTGACTAAAAAAAGGCTTTTTAGACACTTGGAGACCAAAATAGAGTCATTTTGACCAAAAACATTTTTTCAGGCCATTAGTTACCAAATGCAGTTATCGTCTAAAACCGGCTTTTTAAGACTGTAAAAGACAAAAATACAGTTATTTTGAATAATTTTTTTCCAGACCTTTGGTGACCAAATGCAGTTATTTTGACCAAAAAAGGCTTTTTAGACAATTGGAGACCAAAATACAGTCATTTTGACCAAAAACATTTTTTCAGGCCATTGGAGACCAAATGCAGTTATCTTGTCTAAAACCGGCTTTTTAAGACTAAAAGACAAAAAAACATTAATTTTGACTTAAAAATTTTTTTTCAGGCCTTTGGTGACCAAATGCAGTTATTTTGACTAAAAAATATAGAGACCAAAATACAGTCATTTTGACCCAAAACATTTTTTCAGGCCATTGGAGACAAAATGCAAATTTCTTGTTTAAAACCGGCTTTTTAAGACTGTAAAAGACAAAAATACAGTCATTTAGACAAAAAAACAATTTTCAGACCTTTGGTGACCAAATGCAGCTATTTTGACTAAAAACGGCTTTTTTGATACTTGGAGACTAAAACAGCCCATTGGAGACCAAATGCAGTTATCTTGTCTAAAACCGGCTTTTTAAGACTAAAAGACAAAAATACAGTCATTTTGACTTAAAAAACAATTTTCAGACCCTTGGTGACCAAATGCAGCTATTTTGACTAAAAACGGCTTTTTTGATACTTGGAGACTAAAACAGAGTAATTTTGACCAAAAAATAAAATTTCATTCTATTGGGGAGCAAATGCAGATATCGTGTCTAATTCAAGCGTTTTAAGACTTTAAAAGACAAAAATACAGTCATTTTGACTAAAAGTTTTTTCACACCTTTGGTGATCAAATAAAGTTATTTTGACTAAAAAAAAGGCTTTTTAGACACTTGGAGACCAAAATAGAGTCATTTTGACCAAAAACACTTTTTCAGGCCATTAGTTACCAAATGCAGTTATCGTCTAAAATCGGGTTTTTAAGACTGTAAAAGACAAAAATACAGTTATTTTGACTAAATTTTTTCCAGACCTTTGGTGACCAAATGCAGTTATTTTGACTAAAAAAGGCTTTTTAGACAATTGGAGACCAAAATACAGTCATTTTGACCAAAATTTTTTTTCAGGCCATTGGAGACCAAATGCAGTTATCTTGTCTAAAACCGGCTTTTTAAGACTGTAAAAGACAAAAATACAGTTATTTTGACTAAATTTTTTTCCAGACCTTTGGTGACCAAATGCAGTTATTTTGACAAAAAAAGGCTTTTTAGGCACTTGAAGAACAAAATACAGTCATTTTGACCCAAATAGTTTTTTCAGGGCATTGAAGACAAAATGCAGTTATTTTGTCTAAACCGGCTTTATAAGAATCTAAAAGACAAAAATATTCATTTTGACTAAAAAAAATTTCAGACCTTTGGTGACCAAATGCAGTTATATTGACTAAAAAGGCTTTTTAAACAATTGGAGACCAAAATACAGTCATTTTGACCCCAAATATTTTTTCAGGCCATTGGAGACCAAATGCAGTTATCTTGTCTAAAACCGGCTTTTTAAGACTGTAAAAGACAAAAATACAGTCATTTAGACAAAAAAACAATTTTCAGACCTTTGGTGACCAAATGCAGCTATTTTGACTAAAAAAGGCTTTTTTGATACTTGGAGACCAAAATAGAGTAATTTTGACCAAAAAATAAAATTTCATTCTATTGGGGAGCAAATGCAGATATCGTGTCTAATTCAAGCGTTTTAAGACTTTAAAAGACAAAAATACAGTCATTTTGACTAAAAGTTTTTTCACACCTTTGGTGATCAAATAAAGTTATTTTGACTAAAAAAAGGCTTTTTAGACACTTGGAGACCAAAATAGAGTCATTTTGACCAAAAACATTTTTTCAGGCCATTAGTTACCAAATGCAGTTATCGTCTAAAATCGGGTTTTTAAGACTGTAAAAGACAAAAATACAGTTATTTTGACTAAATTTTTTTCCAGACCTTTGGTGACCAAATGCAGTTATTTTGACTAAAAAAGGCTTTTTAGACAATTGGAGACCAAAATACAGTCATTTTGACCAAAATTTTTTTTTCAGGCCATTGGAGACCAAATGCAGTTATCTTGTCTAAAACCGGCTTTTTAAGACTGTAAAAGACAAAAATACAGTTATTTTGACTAAATTTTTTTCCAGACCTTTGGTGACCAAATGCAGTTATTTTGACAAAAAAAGGCTTTTTAGGCACTTGAAGAACAAAATACAGTCATTTTGACCCAAATAGTTTTTTCAGGGCATTGAAGACAAAATGCAGTTATTTTGTCTAAACCGGCTTTATAAGAATCTAAAAGACAAAAATATTCATTTTGACTAAAAAAAATTTCAGACCTTTGGTGACCAAATGCAGTTATATTGACTAAAAAGGCTTTTTAAACAATTGGAGACCAAAATACAGTCATTTTGACCCCAAATATTTTTTCAGGCCATTGGAGACCAAATGCAGTTATCTTGTCTAAAACCGGCTTTTTAAGACTGTAAAAGACAAAAATACAGTCATTTAGACAAAAAAACAATTTTCAGACCTTTGGTGACCAAATGCAGCTATTTTGACTAAAAAATGCTTTTTTGATACTTGGAGACCAAAACAGAGTCATTTTGACCAAAAAATAAAATTTCAGGCCATTGGAGAGCAAATGCAGTTATCGTGTCTAATACAAGCGTTTTAAGACTTTCAAAGACAAAAATACAGTCATTTTGACTAAAAGTTTTTTCACACCTTTGGTGATCAAATAAAGTTATTTTGACTAAAAAAAGGCTTTTTAGACACTTGGAGACCAAAATAGAGTCATTTTGACCAAAAACATTTTTTCAGGCCATTAGTTACCAAATGCAGTTATCGTCTAAAACCGGCTTTTTAAGACTGTAAAAGACAAAAATACAGTTATTTTGACTAAATTTTTTTCCAGACCTTTGGTGACCAAATGCAGTTATTTTGACAAAAAAGGCTTTTTAGACAATTGGAGACCAAAATACAGTCATTTTGACCAAAAAAATTTTTTCAGGCCATTGGAGACCAAATGCAGATTTCTTGTCTAAAACCGGCTTTTTAAGACTTAAAGACAAAAATACAGTCATTTTGACTTAAAAAACAATTTTCAGATCTTTGGTGACCAAATGCAGCTATTTTGACTAAAACGGCTTTTTTGATACTTGGAGACTAAAACAGAGTCATTTTGACCAAAAAATAAAATTTCAGGCCATTGGAGAGCAAATGCAGATATCGTGTCTAATTCAAGCGTTTTAAGACTTTAAAAGACAAAAATACAGTCATTTTGACTAAAAGTTTTTTCACACCTTTGGTGATCAAATAAAGTTATTTTGACTAAAAAAAGGCTTTTTAGACACTTGGAGACCAAAATAGAGTCATTTTGACCAAAAACATTTTTTCAGGCCATTAGTTACCAAATGCAGTTATCGTCTAAAATCGGGTTTTTAAGACTAAAAGACAAAAAAACATTAATTTTGACTTAAAAAATTTTTTTCAGGCCTTTGGTGACCAAATGCAGTTATTTTGACTAAAAAATATAGAGACCAAAATACAGTCATTTTGACCCAAAACATTTTTTCAGGCCATTGGAGACAAAATGCAGATTTCTTGTCTAAAACCGGCTTTTTAAGACTGTAAAAGACAAAAATACAGTCATTTAGACAAAAAAACAATTTTCAGACCTTTGGTGACCAAATGCAGCTATTTTGACTAAAAAATGCTTTTTTGATACTTGGAGACCAAAACAGTCATTTTGACCAAAAAATAAAATTTCAGGCCATTGGAGAGCAAATGCAGTTATCGTGTCTAATACAAGCGTTTTAAGACTTTAAAAGACATAAATACAGTCATTTTGACTAAAAGTTTTTTCACACCTTTGGTGATCAAATAAAGTTATTTTGACTAAAAAAAGGCTTTTTAGACACTTGGAGACCAAAATAGAGTCATTTTGACCCAAAAAAAAATTTCAGGCCATTAGTTACCAAATGCAGTTATCGTCTAAAACCGGCTTTTTAAGACTGTAAAAGACAAAAATACAGTTATTTTGACTAAATTTTTTCCAGACCTTTGGTGACCAAATGCAGTTATTTTGACGAAAAAAGGCTTTTTAGACAATTGGAGACCAAAATACAGTCATTTTGACTAAAAATTTTTTTTCAGGCCATCGGAGACCAAATGCAGTTATCTTGTCTAAAACCGGCTTTTTAAGACTAAAAGACAAAAATACATTAATTTTGACTTAAAAATTTTTTTCAGACCTTTCGTGACCAAATGCAGTTATTTTGACTAAAAAATATAGAGAGACCAAAATACAGTCATTTTGACCCAAAACATTTTTTCAGGCCATTGGAGACAAAATGCAGATTTCTTGTCTAAAACCGGCTTTTTAAGACTGTAAAAGACAAAAATACAGTCATTTAGACAAAAAAACAATTTTCAGACCTTTGGTGACCAAATGCAGCTATTTTGACTATAAAAGGCTTTTTTCATACTTGGAGACCAAAACAGAGTCATTTTGACCAAAAAATAAAATTTCAGGCCATTGGAGAGCAAATGCAGTTATCGTGTCTAATACAAGCGTTTTAAGACTTTAAAAGACAAAAATACAGTCATTTTGGCTAAAAGTTTTTTCACACCTTTGGTGATCAAATAAAGTTATTTTGACTAAAAAAAAAGGCTTTTTAGACACTTGGAGACCAAAATAGAGTCATTTTGACCCAAAAAAGTTTTTTTCAGGCCATTGGTTACCAAATGCAGTTATTGTCTAAAACCGGCTTTTTAAGACTGTAAAAGACAAAAATATTTATTTTGACTAAATTTTTTCCAGACCTTTGGTGACCAAATGCAGTTATTTTGACTAAAAAAGGCTTTTTAGACAATTGGAGACCAAAATACAGTCATTTTGACCCCAAAAAAATTTTCAGGCCATTGGAGACCAAATGCAGTTATCTTGTCTAAAACCGGCTTTTTAAGACTAAAAGACAAAAATACAGTCATTTTGACTTAAAAAAATTCAGACCTTTGGTGACCAAATGCAGTTATTTTGACTAAAAAAGGCTTTTTAGACGCTTGAAGAACAAAATAAAGTCATTTTGACCAAAATAGTTTTTTCAGGCCATTGAAGACAAAATGCAGTTATTTTGTCTAAACCGGCTTTATAAGAATCTAAAAGACAAAAATATTCATTTTGACTAAATTTTTTTCCAGACCTTTGGTGACCAAATGCAGTTATTTTCACTAAAAAAGGCTTTTTAGACAATTGGAGACCAAAATACAGTAATTTTGACCCCCAAAAATTTTTCAGGCCATTGGAGACCAAATGCAGTTATCTTGTCTAAAACCGGCTTTTTAAGACTAAAAGACAAAAATACAGTCATTTTGACTTAAAAAAAATTTCAGACCTTTGGTGACCAAATGCAGTTCTTTTGACTAAAAAAGGCTTTTTAGACACTTGGAGACCAAAATACAGTCATTTTACCCAAAAAGTTTTTTCAGGCCATTGGAGACAAACTGCAGTTATCTTGCCTAAAACCGTCTTTATAAGACTCTAAAAAACAAAATTCAGTTATTTTGACTAAAAAATGTTTTCAGACCTTTGGTGAACAAAATGCAGTTCTTTTGACTAAAAAAGGATTTTTAGACACTTGAAGACCAAAATACAGTCATTGTGACCCACATAGTTTTGTAGGCCATTGGAGACCAAATGCAGTTATCTTATCTAAAACCGGCTTTTTAAGACTCTAAAAGACAAAAATACAGTCATTTTGACTAAAAAATGTTTTCAGACCTTTGGTGACCAAATGCAGTTCTTTTGACTAAAAAAGGCTTTTTAGACACTTGAAGACCAAAATACAGTCATTGTGACCCACATAGTTTTGTATGCCATTGGAGACCAAATGCAGTTATCTTATCTAAAACCGGCTTTTTAAGACTCTAAGAGACAAAAATACAGTCATTTTGACTAAAAATGAAAAATGGCTTTTTAGACACTTGGAGACCAAAATAGAGTCATTTTGACCAAAAACATTTTTTCAGGCCATTAGTTACCAAATGCAGTTATCGTCTAAAATCGGGTTTTTAAGACTGTAAAAGACAAAAATACAGTTATTTTGACTAAATTTTTTCCAGACCTTTGGTGACCAAATGCAGTTATTTTGACTAAAAAAGGCTTTTTAGACAATTGGAGACTAAAATACAGTCATTTTGACCAAAATTTTTTTTTCAGGCCATTGGAGACCAAATGCAGTTATCTTGTCTAAAACCGGCTTTTTAAGACTGTAAAAGACAAAAATACAGTTATTTTGACTAAATTTTTTTCCAGACCTTTGGTGACCAAATACAGTTATTTTGACAAAAAAAGGCTTTTTAGGCACTTGAAGAACAAAATACAGTCATTTTGACCCAAATTGTTTTTTCAGGGCATTGAAGACAAAATGCAGTTATTTTGTCTAAACCGGCTTTATAAGAATCTAAAAGACAAAAATATTCATTTTGACTAAAAAAAAATTTCAGACCTTTGGTGACCAAATGCAGTTATATTGACTAAAAAGGCTTTTTAAACAATTGGAGACCAAAATACAGTCATTTTGACCCCAAATATTTTTTCAGGCCATTGGAGACCAAATGCAGTTATCTTGTCTAAAACCGTCTTTTAAGACTGTAAAAGACAAAAATACAGTCATTTAGACAAAAAAACAATTTTCAGACCTTTGGTGACCAAATGCAGCTATTTTGACTAAAAAAGGCTTTTTTGATACTTGGAGACCAAAACAGAGTCATTTTGACCAAAAAATAAAATTTCAGGCCATTGGAGAGCAAATGCAGTTATCGTGTCTAATACAAGGGTTTTAAGACTTTAAAAGACAAAAATACAGTCATTTTGACTAAAAGTTTTTTCACACCTTTGGTGATCAAATAAAATTATTTTGACTAAAAAAAGGCTTTTTAGACACTTGGAGACCAAAATAGAGTCATTTTGACCAAAAACATTTTTTCAGGCCATTAGTTACCAAATGCAGTTATCGTCTAAAACCGGCTTTTTAAGACTGTAAAAGACAAAAATACAGTTATTTTGAATAATTTTTTTCCAGACCTTTGGTGACCAAATGCAGTTATTTTGACCAAAAAAGGCTTTTTAGACAATTGGAGACCAAAATACAGTCATTTTGACCAAAAAAAATTTTTCAGGCCATTGGAGACCAAATGCAGTTATCTTGTCTAAAACCGGCTTTTTAAGACTAAAAGACAAAAAAACATTAATTTTGACTTAAAAATTTTTTTTCAGGCCTTTGGTGACCAAATGCAGTTATTTTGACTAAAAAATATAGAGACCAAAATACAGTCATTTTGACCCAAAACATTTTTTCAGGCCATTGGAGACAAAATGCAAATTTCTTGTTTAAAACCGGCTTTTTAAGACTGTAAAAGACAAAAATATAGTCATTTAGACAAAAAAACAATTTTCAGACCTTTGGTGACCAAATGCAGCTATTTTGACTAAAAACGGCTTTTTTGATACTTGGAGACTAAAACAGCCCATTGGAGACCAAATGCAGTTATCTTGTCTAAAACCGGCTTTTTAAGACTAAAAGACAAAAATACAGTCATTTTGACTTAAAAAACAATTTTCAGACCCTTGGTGACCAAATGCAGCTATTTTGACTAAAAACGGCTTTTTTGATACTTGGAGACTAAAACAGAGTAATTTTGACCAAAAAATAAAATTTCATTCTATTGGGGAGCAAATGCAGATATCGTGTCTAATTCAAGCGTTTTAAGACTTTAAAAGACAAAAATACAGTCATTTTGACTAAAAGTTTTTTCACACCTTTGGTGATCAAATAAAGTTATTTTGACTAAAAAAAAGGCTTTTTAGACACTTGGAGACCAAAATAGAGTCATTTTGACCAAAAACACTTTTTCAGGCCATTAGTTACCAAATGCAGTTATCGTCTAAAATCGGGTTTTTAAGACTGTAAAAGACAAAAATACAGTTATTTTGACTAAATTTTTTCCAGACCTTTGGTGACCAAATGCAGTTATTTTGACTAAAAAAGGCTTTTTAGACAATTGGAGACCAAAATACAGTCATTTTGACCAAAATTTTTTTTTCAGGCCATTGGAGACCAAATGCAGTTATCTTGTCTAAAACCGGCTTTTTAAGACTGTAAAAGACAAAAATACAGTTATTTTGACTAAATTTTTTTCCAGACCTTTGGTGACCAAATGCAGTTATTTTGACAAAAAAAGGCTTTTTAGGCACTTGAAGAACAAAATACAGTCATTTTGACCCAAATAGTTTTTTCAGGGCATTGAAGACAAAATGCAGTTATTTTGTCTAAACCGGCTTTATAAGAATCTAAAAGACAAAAATATTCATTTTGACTAAAAAAAATTTCAGACCTTTGGTGACCAAATGCAGTTATATTGACTAAAAAGGCTTTTTAAACAATTGGAGACCAAAATACAGTCATTTTGACCCCAAATATTTTTTCAGGCCATTGGAGACCAAATGCAGTTATCTTGTCTAAAACCGGCTTTTTAAGACTGTAAAAGACAAAAATACAGTCATTTAGACAAAAAAACAATTTTCAGACCTTTGGTGACCAAATGCAGCTATTTTGACTAAAAAAGGCTTTTTTGATACTTGGAGACCAAAATAGAGTCATTTTGACCAAAAAATAAAATTTCAGGCCATTGGAGAGCAAATGCAGTTATCGTGTCTAATACAAGCGTTTTAAGACTTTCAAAGACAAAAATACAGTCATTTTGACTAAAAGTTTTTTCACACCTTTGGTGATCAAATAAAGTTATTTTGACTAAAAAAAGGCTTTTTAGACACTTGGAGACCAAAATAGAGTCATTTTGACCAAAAACATTTTTTCAGGCCATTAGTTACCAAATGCAGTTATCGTCTAAAACCGGCTTTTTAAGACTGTAAAAGACAAAAATACAGTTATTTTGACTAAATTTTTTTCCAGACCTTTGGTGACCAAATGCAGTTATTTTGACAAAAAAAGGCTTTTTAGACAATTGGAGACCAAAATACAGTCATTTTGACCAAAAAAATTTTTTCAGGCCATTGGAGACCAAATGCAGATTTCTTGTCTAAAACCGGCTTTTTAAGACTTAAAGACAAAAATACAGTCATTTTGACTTAAAAAACAATTTTCAGACCTTTGGTGACCAAATGCAGCTATTTTGACTAAAACGGCTTTTTTGATACTTGGAGACTAAAACAGAGTCATTTTGACCAAAAAATAAAATTTCAGGCCATTGGAGAGCAAATGCAGATATCGTGTCTAATTCAAGCGTTTTAAGACTTTAAAAGACAAAAATACAGTCATTTTGACTAAAAGTTTTTTCACACCTTTGGTGATCAAATAAAGTTATTTTGACTAAAAAAAGGCTTTTTAGACACTTGGAGACCAAAATAGAGTCATTTTGACCAAAAACATTTTTTCAGGCCATTAGTTACCAAATGCAGTTATCGTCTAAAACCGGCTTTTTAAGACTGTAAAAGACAAAAATACAGTTATTTTGAATAATTTTTTTTCCAGACCTTTGGTGACCAAATGCAGTTATTTTGACCATAAAAGGCTTTTTAGACAATTGGAGACCAAAATAGTCATTTTGACCAAAAAATTTTTTTCAGGCCATTGGAGACCAAATGCAGTTATCTTGTCTAAAACCGGCTTTTTAAGACTAAAAGACAAAAAAACATTAATTTTGACTTAAAAAATTTTTTTCAGGCCTTTGGTGACCAAATGCAGTTATTTTGACTAAAAAATATAGAGACCAAAATACAGTCATTTTGACCCAAAACATTTTTTCAGGCCATTGGAGACAAAATGCAGATTTCTTGTCTAAAACCGGCTTTTTAAGACTGTAAAAGACAAAAATACAGTAATTTAGACAAAAAAACAATTTTCAGACCTTTGGTGACCAAATGCAGCTATTTTGACTAAAAACGGCTTTTTTGATACTTGGAGACTAAAACAGGCCATTGGAGACCAAATGCAGTTATCTTGTCTAAAACCGGCTTTTTAAGACTAAAAGACAAAAATACAGTCATTTTGACTTAAAAAACAATTTTCAGACCTTTGGTGACCAAATGCAGCTATTTTGACTAAAAACGGCTTTTTTGATACTTGGAGACTAAAACAGAGTAATTTTGACCAAAAAATAAAATTTCATTCTATTGGGGAGCAAATGCAGATATCGTGTCTAATTCAAGCGTTTTAAGACTTTAAAAGACAAAAATACAGTCATTTTGACTAAAAGTTTTTTCACACCTTTGGTGATCAAATAAAGTTATTTTGACTAAAAAAAGGCTTTTTAGACACTTGGAGACCAAAATAGAGTCATTTTGACCAAAAACATTTTTTCAGGCCATTAGTTACCAAATGCAGTTATCGTCTAAAATCGGGTTTTTAAGACTGTAAAAGACAAAAATACAGTTATTTTGACTAAATTTTTTTCCAGACCTTTGGTGACCAAATGCAGTTATTTTGACTAAAAAAGGCTTTTTAGACAATTGGAGACCAAAATACAGTCATTTTGACCAAAATTTTTTTTTCAGGCCATTGGAGACCAAATGCAGTTATCTTGTCTAAAACCGGCTTTTTAAGACTGTAAAAGACAAAAATACAGTTATTTTGACTAAATTTTTTTCCAGACCTTTGGTGACCAAATGCAGTTATTTTGACAAAAAAAGGCTTTTAGGCACTTGAAGAACAAAATACAGTCATTTTGACCCAAATAGTTTTTTCAGGGCATTGAAGACAAAATGCAGTTATTTTGTCTAAACCGGCTTTATAAGAATCTAAAAGACAAAAATATTCATTTTGACTAAAAAAAATTTCAGACCTTTGGTGACCAAATGCAGTTATATTGACTAAAAAGGCTTTTTAAACAATTGGAGACCAAAATACAGTCATTTTGACCCCAAATATTTTTTCAGGCCATTGGAGACCAAATGCAGTTATCTTGTCTAAAACCGGCTTTTTAAGACTGTAAAAGACAAAAATACAGTCATTTAGACAAAAAAACAATTTTCAGACCTTTGGTGACCAAATGCAGCTATTTTGACTAAAAAAGGCTTTTTTGATACTTGGAGACCAAAACAGAGTCATTTTGACCAAAAAATAAAATTTCAGGCCATTGGAGAGCAAATGCAGTTATCGTGTCTAATACAAGCGTTTTAAGACTTTCAAAGACAAAAATACAGTCATTTTGACTAAAAGTTTTTTCACACCTTTGGTGATCAAATAAAGTTATTTTGACTAAAAAAAGGCTTTTTAGACACTTGGAGACCAAAATAGAGTCATTTTGACCAAAAACATTTTTTCAGGCCATTAGTTACCAAATGCAGTTATCGTCTAAAACCGGCTTTTTAAGACTGTAAAAGACAAAAATACAGTTATTTTGACTAAATTTTTTTCCAGACCTTTGGTGACCAAATGCAGTTATTTTGACAAAAAAGGCTTTTTAGACAATTGGAGACCAAAATACAGTCATTTTGACCAAAAAAATTTTTTCAGGCCATTGGAGACCAAATGCAGATTTCTTGTCTAAAACCGGCTTTTTAAGACTTAAAGACAAAAATACAGTCATTTTGACTTAAAAAACAATTTTCAGATCTTTGGTGACCAAATGCAGCTATTTTGACTAAAACGGCTTTTTTGATACTTGGAGACTAAAACAGAGTCATTTTGACCAAAAAATAAAATTTCAGGCCATTGGAGAGCAAATGCAGATATCGTGTCTAATTCAAGCGTTTTAAGACTTTAAAAGACAAAAATACAGTCATTTTGACTAAAAGTTTTTTCACACCTTTGGTGATCAAATAAAGTTATTTTGACTAAAAAAAGGCTTTTTAGACACTTGGAGACCAAAATAGAGTCATTTTGACCAAAAACATTTTTTCAGGCCATTAGTTACCAAATGCAGTTATCGTCTAAAACCGGCTTTTTAAGACTGTAAAAGACAAAAATACAGTTATTTTGAATAATTTTTTTTCCAGACCTTTGGTGACCAAATGCAGTTATTTTGACCAAAAAAGGCTTTTTAGACAATTGGAGACCAAAATACAGTCATTTTGACCAAAAAAATTTTTTCAGGCCATTGGAGACCAAATGCAGTTATCTTGTCTAAAACCGGCTTTTTAAGACTAAAAGACAAAAAAACATTAATTTTGACTTAAAAAATTTTTTTCAGGCCTTTGGTGACCAAATGCAGTTATTTTGACTAAAAAATATAGAGACCAAAATACAGTCATTTTGACCCAAAACATTTTTTCAGGCCATTGGAGACAAAATGCAGATTTCTTGTCTAAAACCGGCTTTTTAAGACTGTAAAAGACAAAAATACAGTCATTTAGACAAAAAAACAATTTTCAGACCTTTGGTGACCAAATGCAGCTATTTTGACTAAAAAATGCTTTTTTGATACTTGGAGACCAAAACAGTCATTTTGACCAAAAAATAAAATTTCAGGCCATTGGAGAGCAAATGCAGTTATCGTGTCTAATACAAGCGTTTTAAGACTTTAAAAGACATAAATACAGTCATTTTGACTAAAAGTTTTTTCACACCTTTGGTGATCAAATAAAGTTATTTTGACTAAAAAAAGGCTTTTTAGACACTTGGAGACCAAAATAGAGTCATTTTGACCCAAAAAAAATTTCAGGCCATTAGTTACCAAATGCAGTTATCGTCTAAAACCGGCTTTTTAAGACTGTAAAAGACAAAAATACAGTTATTTTGACTAAATTTTTTCCAGACCTTTGGTGACCAAATGCAGTTATTTTGACGAAAAAAGGCTTTTTAGACAATTGGAGACCAAAATACAGTCATTTTGACTAAAAAATTTTTTTCAGGCCATCGGAGACCAAATGCAGTTATCTTGTCTAAAACCGGCTTTTTAAGACTAAAAGACAAAAATACATTAATTTTGACTTAAAAATTTTTTTCAGACCTTTCGTGACCAAATGCAGTTATTTTGACTAAAAAATATAGAGAGACCAAAATACAGTCATTTTGACCCAAAACATTTTTTCAGGCCATTGGAGACAAAATGCAGATTTCTTGTCTAAAACCGGCTTTTTAAGACTGTAAAAGACAAAAATACAGTCATTTAGACAAAAAAACAATTTTCAGACCTTTGGTGACCAAATGCAGCTATTTTGACTATAAAAGGCTTTTTTCATACTTGGAGACCAAAACAGAGTCATTTTGACCAAAAAATAAAATGTCAGGCCATTGGAGAGCAAATGCAGTTATCGTGTCTAATACAAGCGTTTTAAGACTTTAAAAGACAAAAATACAGTCATTTTGGCTAAAAGTTTTTTCACACCTTTGGTGATCAAATAAAGTTATTTTGACTAAAAAAAAAAAGGCTTTTTAGACACTTGGAGACCAAAATAGAGTCATTTTGACCCAAAAAAGTTTTTTTCAGGCCATTGGTTACCAAATGCAGTTATTGTCTAAAACCGGCTTTTTAAGACTGTAAAAGACAAAAATATTTATTTTGACTAAATTTTTTCCAGACCTTTGGTGACCAAATGCAGTTATTTTGACTAAAAAAGGCTTTTTAGACAATTGGAGACCAAAATACAGTCATTTTGACCCCAAAAAAATTTTCAGGCCATTGGAGACCAAATGCAGTTATCTTGTCTAAAACCGGCTTTTTAAGACTAAAAGACAAAAATACAGTCATTTTGACTTAAAAAAATTCAGACCTTTGGTGACCAAATGCAGTTATTTTGACTAAAAAAGGCTTTTTAGACGCTTGAAGAACAAAATAAAGTCATTTTGACCAAAATAGTTTTTTCAGGCCATTGAAGACAAAATGCAGTTATTTTGTCTAAACCGGCTTTATAAGAATCTAAAAGACAAAAATATTCATTTTGACTAAATTTTTTTCCAGACCTTTGGTGACCAAATGCAGTTATTTTCACTAAAAAAGGCTTTTTAGACAATTGGAGACCAAAATACAGTAATTTTGACCCCCAAAAATTTTTCAGGCCATTGGAGACCAAATGCAGTTATCTTGTCTAAAACCGGCTTTTTAAGACTAAAAGACAAAAATACAGTCATTTTGACTTAAAAAAAATTTCAGACCTTTGGTGACCAAATGCAGTTCTTTTGACTAAAAAAGGCTTTTTAGACACTTGGAGACCAAAATACAGTCATTTTACCCAAAAAGTTTTTTCAGGCCATTGGAGACAAACTGCAGTTATCTTGCCTAAAACCGTCTTTATAAGACTCTAAAAAACAAAATTCAGTTATTTTGACTAAAAAATGTTTTCAGACCTTTGGTGAACAAAATGCAGTTCTTTTGACTAAAAAAGGATTTTTAGACACTTGAAGACCAAAATACAGTCATTGTGACCCACATAGTTTTGTAGGCCATTGCAGACCAAATGCAGTTATCTTATCTAAAACCGGCTTTTTAAGACTCTAAAAGACAAAAATACAGTCATTTTGACTAAAAAATGTTTTCAGACCTTTGGTGACCAAATGCAGTTCTTTTGACTAAAAAAGGCTTTTTAGACACTTGAAGACCAAAATACAGTCATTGTGACCCACATAGTTTTGTAGGCCATTGGAGACCAAATGCAGTTATCTTATCTAAAACCGGCTTTTTAAGACTCTAAGAGACAAAAATACAGTCATTTTGACTAAAAATGAAAAATGGCTTTTTAGACACTTGGAGACCAAAATAGAGTCATTTTGACCAAAAACATTTTTTCAGGCCATTGGAGACCAAATGCAGTTATCTTGTCTAAAACCGGCTTTTTAAGACTAAAAGACAAAAAAACATTAATTTTGACTTAAAAATTTTTTTCAGGCCTTTGGTGACCAAATGCAGTTATTTTGACCAAAAAAGGCTTTTTAGACAATTGGAGACCAAAATACAGTCATTTTGACCAAAAAAATTTTTTCAGGCCATTGGAGACCAAATGCAGTTATCTTGTCTAAAACCGGCTTTTTAAGACTAAAAGACAAAAAAACATTAATTTTGACTTAAAAATTTTTTTTTCAGGCCTTTGGTGACCAAATGCAGTTATTTTGACTAAAAAATATAGAGACCAAAATACAGTCATTTTGACCCAAAACATTTTTTCAGGCCATTGGAGACAAAATGCAAATTTCTTGTTTAAAACCGGCTTTTTAAGACTGTAAAAGACAAAAATACAGTCATTTAGACAAAAAAACAATTTTCAGACCTTTGGTGACCAAATGCAGCTATTTTGACTAAAAACGGCTTTTTTGATACTTGGAGACTAAAACAGCCCATTGGAGACCAAATGCAGTTATCTTGTCTAAAACCGGCTTTTTAAGACTAAAAGACAAAAATACAGTCATTTTGACTTAAAAAACAATTTTCAGACTCTTGGTGACCAAATGCAGCTATTTTGACTAAAAACGGCTTTTTTGATACTTGGAGACTAAAACAGAGTAATTTTGACCAAAAAATAAAATTTCATTCTATTGGGGAGCAAATGCAGATATCGTGTCTAATTCAAGCGTTTTAAGACTTTAAAAGACAAAAATACAGTCATTTTGACTAAAAGTTTTTTCACACCTTTGGTGATCAAATAAAGTTATTTTGACTAAAAAAAAGGCTTTTTAGACACTTGGAGACCAAAATACAGTCATTTTGACCAAAATTTTTTTTCAGGCCATTGGAGACCAAATGCAGTTATCTTGTCTAAAACCGGCTTTTTAAGACTGTAAAAGACAAAAATACAGTTATTTTGACTAAATTTTTTTCCAGACCTTTGGTGACCAAATGCAGTTATTTTGACAAAAAAAGGCTTTTTAGGCACTTGAAGAACAAAATACAGTCATTTTGACCCAAATAGTTTTTTCAGGGCATTGAAGACAAAATGCAGTTATTTTGTCTAAACCGGCTTTATAAGAATCTAAAAGACAAAAATATTCATTTTGACTAAAAAAAATTTCAGACCTTTGGTGACCAAATGCAGTTATATTGACTAAAAAGGCTTTTTAAACAATTGGAGACCAAAATACAGTCATTTTGACCCCAAATATTTTTTCAGGCCATTGGAGACCAAATGCAGTTATCTTGTCTAAAACCGGCTTTTTAAGACTGTAAAAGACAAAAATACAGTCATTTAGACAAAAAAACAATTTTCAGACCTTTGGTGACCAAATGCAGCTATTTTGACTAAAAAAGGCTTTTTTGATACTTGGAGACCAAAATAGAGTAATTTTGACCAAAAAATAAAATTTCATTCTATTGGGGAGCAAATGCAGATATCGTGTCTAATTCAAGCGTTTTAAGACTTTAAAAGACAAAAATACAGTCATTTTGACTAAAAGTTTTTTCACACCTTTGGTGATCAAATAAAGTTATTTTGACTAAAAAAAGGCTTTTTAGACACTTGGAGACCAAAATAGAGTCATTTTGACCAAAAACATTTTTTCAGGCCATTAGTTACCAAATGCAGTTATCGTCTAAAATCGGGTTTTTAAGACTGTAAAAGACAAAAATACAGTTATTTTGACTAAATTTTTTTCCAGACCTTTGGTGACCAAATGCAGTTATTTTGACTAAAAAAGGCTTTTTAGACAATTGGAGACCAAAATACAGTCATTTTGACCAAAATTTTTTTTCAGGCCATTGGAGACCAAATGCAGTTATCTTGTCTAAAACCGGCTTTTTAAGACTGTAAAAGACAAAAATACAGTTATTTTGACTAAATTTTTTTCCAGACCTTTGGTGACCAAATGCAGTTATTTTGACAAAAAAAGGCTTTTAGGCACTTGAAGAACAAAATACAGTCATTTTGACCCAAATAGTTTTTTCAGGGCATTGAAGACAAAATGCAGTTATTTTGTCTAAACCGGCTTTATAAGAATCTAAAAGACAAAAATATTCATTTTGACTAAAAAAAATTTCAGACCTTTGGTGACCAAATGCAGTTATATTGACTAAAAAGGCTTTTTAAACAATTGGAGACCAAAATACAGTCATTTTGACCCCAAATATTTTTTCAGGCCATTGGAGACCAAATGCAGTTATCTTGTCTAAAACCGGCTTTTTAAGACTGTAAAAGACAAAAATACAGTCATTTAGACAAAAAAACAATTTTCAGACCTTTGGTGACCAAATGCAGCTATTTTGACTAAAAAAGGCTTTTTTGATACTTGGAGACCAAAACAGAGTCATTTTGACCAAAAAATAAAATTTCAGGCCATTGGAGAGCAAATGCAGTTATCGTGTCTAATACAAGCGTTTTAAGACTTTCAAAGACAAAAATACAGTCATTTTGACTAAAAGTTTTTTCACACCTTTGGTGATCAAATAAAGTTATTTTGACTAAAAAAAGGCTTTTTAGACACTTGGAGACCAAAATAGAGTCATTTTGACCAAAAACATTTTTTCAGGCCATTAGTTACCAAATGCAGTTATCGTCTAAAACCGGCTTTTTAAGACTGTAAAAGACAAAAATACAGTTATTTTGACTAAATTTTTTTCCAGACCTTTGGTGACCAAATGCAGTTATTTTGACAAAAAAGGCTTTTTAGACAATTGGAGACCAAAATACAGTCATTTTGACCAAAAAAATTTTTTCAGGCCATTGGAGACCAAATGCAGATTTCTTGTCTAAAACCGGCTTTTTAAGACTTAAAGACAAAAATACAGTCATTTTGACTTAAAAAACAATTTTCAGATCTTTGGTGACCAAATGCAGCTATTTTGACTAAAACGGCTTTTTTGATACTTGGAGACTAAAACAGAGTCATTTTGACCAAAAAATAAAATTTCAGGCCATTGGAGAGCAAATGCAGATATCGTGTCTAATTCAAGCGTTTTAAGACTTTAAAAGACAAAAATACAGTCATTTTGACTAAAAGTTTTTTCACACCTTTGGTGATCAAATAAAGTTATTTTGACTAAAAAAAGGCTTTTTAGACACTTGGAGACCAAAATAGAGTCATTTTGACCAAAAACATTTTTTCAGGCCATTAGTTACCAAATGCAGTTATCGTCTAAAACCGGCTTTTTAAGACTGTAAAAGACAAAAATACAGTTATTTTGAATAATTTTTTTTCCAGACCTTTGGTGACCAAATGCAGTTATTTTGACCAAAAAAGGCTTTTTAGACAATTGGAGACCAAAATACAGTCATTTTGACCAAAAAAATTTTTTCAGGCCATTGGAGACCAAATGCAGTTATCTTGTCTAAAACCGGCTTTTTAAGACTAAAAGACAAAAAAACATTAATTTTGACTTAAAAAATTTTTTTCAGGCCTTTGGTGACCAAATGCAGTTATTTTGACTAAAAAATATAGAGACCAAAATACAGTCATTTTGACCCAAAACATTTTTTCAGGCCATTGGAGACAAAATGCAGATTTCTTGTCTAAAACCGGCTTTTTAAGACTGTAAAAGACAAAAATACAGTCATTTAGACAAAAAAACAATTTTCAGACCTTTGGTGACCAAATGCAGCTATTTTGACTAAAAAATGCTTTTTTGATACTTGGAGACCAAAACAGTCATTTTGACCAAAAAATAAAATTTCAGGCCATTGGAGAGCAAATGCAGTTATCGTGTCTAATACAAGCGTTTTAAGACTTTAAAAGACATAAATACAGTCATTTTGACTAAAAGTTTTTTCACACCTTTGGTGATCAAATAAAGTTATTTTGACTAAAAAAAGGCTTTTTAGACACTTGGAGACCAAAATAGAGTCATTTTGACCCAAAAAAAATTTCAGGCCATTAGTTACCAAATGCAGTTATCGTCTAAAACCGGCTTTTTAAGACTGTAAAAGACAAAAATACAGTTATTTTGACTAAATTTTTTCCAGACCTTTGGTGACCAAATGCAGTTATTTTGACGAAAAAAGGCTTTTTAGACAATTGGAGACCAAAATACAGTCATTTTGACTAAAAAATTTTTTTCAGGCCATCGGAGACCAAATGCAGTTATCTTGTCTAAAACCGGCTTTTTAAGACTAAAAGACAAAAATACATTAATTTTGACTTAAAAATTTTTTTCAGACCTTTCGTGACCAAATGCAGTTATTTTGACTAAAAAATATAGAGAGACCAAAATACAGTCATTTTGACCCAAAACATTTTTTCAGGCCATTGGAGACAAAATGCAGATTTCTTGTCTAAAACCGGCTTTTTAAGACTGTAAAAGACAAAAATACAGTCATTTAGACAAAAAAACAATTTTCAGACCTTTGGTGACCAAATGCAGCTATTTTGACTATAAAAGGCTTTTTTCATACTTGGAGACCAAAACAGAGTCATTTTGACCAAAAAATAAAATGTCAGGCCATTGGAGAGCAAATGCAGTTATCGTGTCTAATACAAGCGTTTTAAGACTTTAAAAGACAAAAATACAGTCATTTTGGCTAAAAGTTTTTTCACACCTTTGGTGATCAAATAAAGTTATTTTGACTAAAAAAAAAAGGCTTTTTAGACACTTGGAGACCAAAATAGAGTCATTTTGACCCAAAAAAGTTTTTTTCAGGCCATTGGTTACCAAATGCAGTTATTGTCTAAAACCGGCTTTTTAAGACTGTAAAAGACAAAAATATTTATTTTGACTAAATTTTTTCCAGACCTTTGGTGACCAAATGCAGTTATTTTGACTAAAAAAGGCTTTTTAGACAATTGGAGACCAAAATACAGTCATTTTGACCCCAAAAAAATTTTCAGGCCATTGGAGACCAAATGCAGTTATCTTGTCTAAAACCGGCTTTTTAAGACTAAAAGACAAAAATACAGTCATTTTGACTTAAAAAAATTCAGACCTTTGGTGACCAAATGCAGTTATTTTGACTAAAAAAGGCTTTTTAGACGCTTGAAGAACAAAATAAAGTCATTTTGACCAAAATAGTTTTTTCAGGCCATTGAAGACAAAATGCAGTTATTTTGTCTAAACCGGCTTTATAAGAATCTAAAAGACAAAAATATTCATTTTGACTAAATTTTTTTCCAGACCTTTGGTGACCAAATGCAGTTATTTTCACTAAAAAAGGCTTTTTAGACAATTGGAGACCAAAATACAGTAATTTTGACCCCCAAAAATTTTTCAGGCCATTGGAGACCAAATGCAGTTATCTTGTCTAAAACCGGCTTTTTAAGACTAAAAGACAAAAATACAGTCATTTTGACTTAAAAAAAATTTCAGACCTTTGGTGACCAAATGCAGTTCTTTTGACTAAAAAAGGCTTTTTAGACACTTGGAGACCAAAATACAGTCATTTTACCCAAAAAGTTTTTTCAGGCCATTGGAGACAAACTGCAGTTATCTTGCCTAAAACCGTCTTTATAAGACTCTAAAAAACAAAATTCAGTTATTTTGACTAAAAAATGTTTTCAGACCTTTGGTGAACAAAATGCAGTTCTTTTGACTAAAAAAGGATTTTTAGACACTTGAAGACCAAAATACAGTCATTGTGACCCACATAGTTTTGTAGGCCATTGCAGACCAAATGCAGTTATCTTATCTAAAACCGGCTTTTTAAGACTCTAAAAGACAAAAATACAGTCATTTTGACTAAAAAATGTTTTCAGACCTTTGGTGACCAAATGCAGTTCTTTTGACTAAAAAAGGCTTTTTAGACACTTGAAGACCAAAATACAGTCATTGTGACCCACATAGTTTTGTAGGCCATTGGAGACCAAATGCAGTTATCTTATCTAAAACCGGCTTTTTAAGACTCTAAGAGACAAAAATACAGTCATTTTGACTAAAAATGAAAAATGGCTTTTTAGACACTTGGAGACCAAAATAGAGTCATTTTGACCAAAAACATTTTTTCAGGCCATTGGAGACCAAATGCAGTTATCTTGTCTAAAACCGGCTTTTTAAGACTAAAAGACAAAAAAACATTAATTTTGACTTAAAAATTTTTTTCAGGCCTTTGGTGACCAAATGCAGTTATTTTGACCAAAAAAGGCTTTTTAGACAATTGGAGACCAAAATACAGTCATTTTGACCAAAAAAATTTTTTCAGGCCATTGGAGACCAAATGCAGTTATCTTGTCTAAAACCGGCTTTTTAAGACTAAAAGACAAAAAAACATTAATTTTGACTTAAAAATTTTTTTTCAGGCCTTTGGTGACCAAATGCAGTTATTTTGACTAAAAAATATAGAGACCAAAATACAGTCATTTTGACCCAAAACATTTTTTCAGGCCATTGGAGACAAAATGCAAATTTCTTGTTTAAAACCGGCTT
Organism: Pelophylax lessonae; assembly: GCF_965119305.1. Lineage (NCBI taxonomy): Eukaryota > Metazoa > Chordata > Amphibia > Anura > Ranidae > Pelophylax > Pelophylax lessonae. The sequence goes on along the minus strand of NW_028120083.1, from coordinate 185,757 downwards.
TTTAAGACTGTAAAAGACAAAAATACAGTCATTTAGACAAAAAAACAATTTTCAGACCTTTGGTGACCAAATGCAGCTATTTTGACTAAAAACGGCTTTTTTGATACTTGGAGACTAAAACAGCCCATTGGAGACCAAATGCAGTTATCTTGTCTAAAACCGGCTTTTTAAGACTAAAAGACAAAAATACAGTCATTTTGACTTAAAAAACAATTTTCAGACTCTTGGTGACCAAATGCAGCTATTTTGACTAAAAACGGCTTTTTTGATACTTGGAGACTAAAACAGAGTAATTTTGACCAAAAAATAAAATTTCATTCTATTGGGGAGCAAATGCAGATATCGTGTCTAATTCAAGCGTTTTAAGACTTTAAAAGACAAAAATACAGTCATTTTGACTAAAAGTTTTTTCACACCTTTGGTGATCAAATAAAGTTATTTTGACTAAAAAAAAGGCTTTTTAGACACTTGGAGACCAAAATACAGTCATTTTGACCAAAATTTTTTTTCAGGCCATTGGAGACCAAATGCAGTTATCTTGTCTAAAACCGGCTTTTTAAGACTGTAAAAGACAAAAATACAGTTATTTTGACTAAATTTTTTTCCAGACCTTTGGTGACCAAATGCAGTTATTTTGACAAAAAAAGGCTTTTTAGGCACTTGAAGAACAAAATACAGTCATTTTGACCCAAATAGTTTTTTCAGGGCATTGAAGACAAAATGCAGTTATTTTGTCTAAACCGGCTTTATAAGAATCTAAAAGACAAAAATATTCATTTTGACTAAAAAAAATTTCAGACCTTTGGTGACCAAATGCAGTTATATTGACTAAAAAGGCTTTTTAAACAATTGGAGACCAAAATACAGTCATTTTGACCCCAAATATTTTTTCAGGCCATTGGAGACCAAATGCAGTTATCTTGTCTAAAACCGGCTTTTTAAGACTGTAAAAGACAAAAATACAGTCATTTAGACAAAAAAACAATTTTCAGACCTTTGGTGACCAAATGCAGCTATTTTGACTAAAAAAGGCTTTTTTGATACTTGGAGACCAAAATAGAGTAATTTTGACCAAAAAATAAAATTTCATTCTATTGGGGAGCAAATGCAGATATCGTGTCTAATTCAAGCGTTTTAAGACTTTAAAAGACAAAAATACAGTCATTTTGACTAAAAGTTTTTTCACACCTTTGGTGATCAAATAAAGTTATTTTGACTAAAAAAAGGCTTTTTAGACACTTGGAGACCAAAATAGAGTCATTTTGACCAAAAACATTTTTTCAGGCCATTAGTTACCAAATGCAGTTATCGTCTAAAATCGGGTTTTTAAGACTGTAAAAGACAAAAATACAGTTATTTTGACTAAATTTTTTTCCAGACCTTTGGTGACCAAATGCAGTTATTTTGACTAAAAAAGGCTTTTTAGACAATTGGAGACCAAAATACAGTCATTTTGACCAAAATTTTTTTTTCAGGCCATTGGAGACCAAATGCAGTTATCTTGTCTAAAACCGGCTTTTTAAGACTGTAAAAGACAAAAATACAGTTATTTTGACTAAATTTTTTTCCAGACCTTTGGTGACCAAATGCAGTTATTTTGACAAAAAAAGGCTTTTTAGGCACTTGAAGAACAAAATACAGTCATTTTGACCCAAATAGTTTTTTCAGGGCATTGAAGACAAAATGCAGTTATTTTGTCTAAACCGGCTTTATAAGAATCTAAAAGACAAAAATATTCATTTTGACTAAAAAAAATTTCAGACCTTTGGTGACCAAATGCAGTTATATTGACTAAAAAGGCTTTTTAAACAATTGGAGACCAAAATACAGTCATTTTGACCCCAAATATTTTTTCAGGCCATTGGAGACCAAATGCAGTTATCTTGTCTAAAACCGGCTTTTTAAGACTGTAAAAGACAAAAATACAGTCATTTAGACAAAAAAACAATTTTCAGACCTTTGGTGACCAAATGCAGCTATTTTGACTAAAAAATGCTTTTTTGATACTTGGAGACCAAAACAGAGTCATTTTGACCAAAAAATAAAATTTCAGGCCATTGGAGAGCAAATGCAGTTATCGTGTCTAATACAAGCGTTTTAAGACTTTCAAAGACAAAAATACAGTCATTTTGACTAAAAGTTTTTTCACACCTTTGGTGATCAAATAAAGTTATTTTGACTAAAAAAAGGCTTTTTAGACACTTGGAGACCAAAATAGAGTCATTTTGACCAAAAACATTTTTTCAGGCCATTAGTTACCAAATGCAGTTATCGTCTAAAACCGGCTTTTTAAGACTGTAAAAGACAAAAATACAGTTATTTTGACTAAATTTTTTTCCAGACCTTTGGTGACCAAATGCAGTTATTTTGACAAAAAAGGCTTTTTAGACAATTGGAGACCAAAATACAGTCATTTTGACCAAAAAAATTTTTTCAGGCCATTGGAGACCAAATGCAGATTTCTTGTCTAAAACCGGCTTTTTAAGACTGAAAGACAAAAATACAGTCATTTTGACTTAAAAAACAATTTTCAGATCTTTGGTGACCAAATGCAGCTATTTTGACTAAAACGGCTTTTTTGATACTTGGAGACTAAAACAGAGTCATTTTGACCAAAAAATAAAATTTCAGGCCATTGGAGAGCAAATGCAGATATCGTGTCTAATTCAAGCGTTTTAAGACTTTAAAAGACAAAAATACAGTCATTTTGACTAAAAGTTTTTTCACACCTTTGGTGATCAAATAAAGTTATTTTGACTAAAAAAAGGCTTTTTAGACACTTGGAGACCAAAATAGAGTCATTTTGACCAAAAACATTTTTTCAGGCCATTAGTTACCAAATGCAGTTATCGTCTAAAACCGGCTTTTTAAGACTGTAAAAGACAAAAATACAGTTATTTTGAATAATTTTTTTTCCAGACCTTTGGTGACCAAATGCAGTTATTTTGACCAAAAAAGGCTTTTTAGACAATTGGAGACCAAAATACAGTCATTTTGACCAAAAAAATTTTTTCAGGCCATTGGAGACCAAATGCTGTTATCTTGTCTAAAACCGGCTTTTTAAGACTAAAAGACAAAAAAACATTAATTTTGACTTAAAAAATTTTTTTCAGGCCTTTGGTGACCAAATGCAGTTATTTTGACTAAAAAATATAGAGACCAAAATACAGTAATTTTGACCCAAAACATTTTTTCAGGCCATTGGAGACAAAATGCAGATTTCTTGTCTAAAACCGGCTTTTTAAGACTGTAAAAGACAAAAATACAGTCATTTAGACAAAAAAACAATTTTCAGACCTTTGGTGACCAAATGCAGCTATTTTGACTAAAAAATGCTTTTTTGATACTTGGAGACCAAAACAGTCATTTTGACCAAAAAATAAAATTTCAGGCCATTGGAGAGCAAATGCAGTTATCGTGTCTAATACAAGCGTTTTAAGACTTTAAAAGACATAAATACAGTCATTTTGACTAAAAGTTTTTTCACACCTTTGGTGATCAAATAAAGTTATTTTGACTAAAAAAAGGCTTTTTAGACACTTGGAGACCAAAATAGAGTCATTTTGACCCAAAAAAAATTTTCAGGCCATTAGTTACCAAATGCAGTTATCGTCTAAAACCGGCTTTTTAAGACTGTAAAAGACAAAAATACAGTTATTTTGACTAAATTTTTTCCAGACCTTTGGTGACCAAATGCAGTTATTTTGACGAAAAAAGGCTTTTTAGACAATTGGAGACCAAAATACAGTCATTTTGACTAAAAATTTTTTTTCAGGCCATCGGAGACCAAATGCAGTTATCTTGTCTAAAACCGGCTTTTTAAGACTAAAAGACAAAAATACATTAATTTTGACTTAAAAATTTTTTTCAGACCTTTCGTGACCAAATGCAGTTATTTTGACTAAAAAATATAGAGAGACCAAAATACAGTCATTTTGACCCAAAACATTTTTTCAGGCCATTGGAGACAAAATGCAGATTTCTTGTCTAAAACCGGCTTTTTAAGACTGTAAAAGACAAAAATACAGTCATTTAGACAAAAAAACAATTTTCAGACCTTTGGTGACCAAATGCAGCTATTTTGACTATAAAAGGCTTTTTTCATACTTGGAGACCAAAACAGAGTCATTTTGACCAAAAAATAAAATTTCAGGCCATTGGAGAGCAAATGCAGTTATCGTGTCTAATACAAGCGTTTTAAGACTTTAAAAGACAAAAATACAGTCATTTTGGCTAAAAGTTTTTTCACACCTTTGGTGATCAAATAAAGTTATTTTGACTAAAAAAAAAGGCTTTTTAGACACTTGGAGACCAAAATAGAGTCATTTTGACCCAAAAAAGTTTTTTTCAGGCCATTGGTTACCAAATGCAGTTATTGTCTAAAACCGGCTTTTTAAGACTGTAAAAGACAAAAATATTTATTTTGACTAAATTTTTTCCAGACCTTTGGTGACCAAATGCAGTTATTTTGACTAAAAAAAGGCTTTTTAGACAATTGGAGACCAAAATACAGTCATTTTGACCCCAAAAAAATTTTCAGGCCATTGGAGACCAAATGCAGTTATCTTGTCTAAAACCGGCTTTTTAAGACTAAAAGACAAAAATACAGTCATTTTGACTTAAAAAAATTCAGACCTTTGGTGACCAAATGCAGTTATTTTGACTAAAAAAGGCTTTTTAGACGCTTGAAGAACAAAATAAAGTCATTTTGACCAAAATAGTTTTTTCAGGCCATTGAAGACAAAATGCAGTTATTTTGTCTAAACCGGCTTTATAAGAATCTAAAAGACAAAAATATTCATTTTGACTAAATTTTTTTCCAGACCTTTGGTGACCAAATGCAGTTATTTTCACTAAAAAAGGCTTTTTAGACAATTGGAGACCAAAATACAGTAATTTTGACCCCCAAAAATTTTTCAGGCCATTGGAGACCAAATGCAGTTATCTTGTCTAAAACCGGCTTTTTAAGACTAAAAGACAAAAATACAGTCATTTTGACTTAAAAAAAATTTCAGACCTTTGGTGACCAAATGCAGTTCTTTTGACTAAAAAAGGCTTTTTAGACATTTGGAGACCAAAATACAGTCATTTTACCCAAAAAGTTTTTTCAGGCCATTGGAGACAAACTGCAGTTATCTTGCCTAAAACCGTCTTTATAAGACTCTAAAAAACAAAATTCAGTTATTTTGACTAAAAAATGTTTTCAGACCTTTGGTGAACAAAATGCAGTTCTTTTGACTAAAAAAGGATTTTTAGACACTTGAAGACCAAAATACAGTCATTGTGACCCACATAGTTTTGTAGGCCATTGGAGACCAAATGCAGTTATCTTATCTAAAACCGGCTTTTTAAGACTCTAAAAGACAAAAATACAGTCATTTTGACTAAAAAATGTTTTCAGACCTTTGGTGACCAAATGCAGTTCTTTTGACTAAAAAAGGCTTTTTAGACACTTGAAGACCAAAATACAGTCATTGTGACCCACATAGTTTTGTAGGCCATTGGAGACCAAATGCAGTTATCTTATCTAAAACCGGCTTTTTAAGACTCTAAGAGACAAAAATACAGTCATTTTGACTAAAAATGAAAAATGGCTTTTTAGACACTTGGAGACCAAAATAGAGTCATTTTGACCAAAAACATTTTTTCAGGCCATTAGTTACCAAATGCAGTTATCGTCTAAAATCGGGTTTTTAAGACTGTAAAAGACAAAAATACAGTTATTTTGACTAAATTTTTTCCAGACCTTTGGTGACCAAATGCAGTTATTTTGACTAAAAAAGGCTTTTTAGACAATTGGAGACCAAAATACAGTCATTTTGACCAAAATTTTTTTTTCAGGCCATTGGAGACCAAATGCAGTTATCTTGTCTAAAACCGGCTTTTTAAGACTGTAAAAGACAAAAATACAGTTATTTTGACTAAATTTTTTTCCAGACCTTTGGTGACCAAATACAGTTATTTTGACAAAAAAAGGCTTTTTAGGCACTTGAAGAACAAAATACAGTCATTTTGACCCAAATTGTTTTTTCAGGGCATTGAAGACAAAATGCAGTTATTTTGTCTAAACCGGCTTTATAAGAATCTAAAAGACAAAAATATTCATTTTGACTAAAAAAAAATTTCAGACCTTTGGTGACCAAATGCAGTTATATTGACTAAAAAGGCTTTTTAAACAATTGGAGACCAAAATACAGTCATTTTGACCCCAAATATTTTTTCAGGCCATTGGAGACCAAATGCAGTTATCTTGTCTAAAACCGTCTTTTAAGACTGTAAAAGACAAAAATACAGTCATTTAGACAAAAAAACAATTTTCAGACCTTTGGTGACCAAATGCAGCTATTTTGACTAAAAAAGGCTTTTTTGATACTTGGAGACCAAAACAGAGTCATTTTGACCAAAAAATAAAATTTCAGGCCATTGGAGAGCAAATGCAGTTATCGTGTCTAATACAAGGGTTTTAAGACTTTAAAAGACAAAAATACAGTCATTTTGACTAAAAGTTTTTTCACACCTTTGGTGATCAAATAAAATTATTTTGACTAAAAAAAGGCTTTTTAGACACTTGGAGACCAAAATAGAGTCATTTTGACCAAAAACATTTTTTCAGGCCATTAGTTACCAAATGCAGTTATCGTCTAAAACCGGCTTTTTAAGACTGTAAAAGACAAAAATACAGTTATTTTGAATAATTTTTTTCCAGACCTTTGGTGACCAAATGCAGTTATTTTGACCAAAAAAGGCTTTTTAGACAATTGGAGACCAAAATACAGTCATTTTGACCAAAAAAAATTTTTCAGGCCATTGGAGACCAAATGCAGTTATCTTGTCTAAAACCGGCTTTTTAAGACTAAAAGACAAAAAAACATTAATTTTGACTTAAAAATTTTTTTTCAGGCCTTTGGTGACCAAATGCAGTTATTTTGACTAAAAAATATAGAGACCAAAATACAGTCATTTTGACCCAAAACATTTTTTCAGGCCATTGGAGACAAAATGCAAATTTCTTGTTTAAAACCGGCTTTTTAAGACTGTAAAAGACAAAAATACAGTCATTTAGACAAAAAAACAATTTTCAGACCTTTGGTGACCAAATGCAGCTATTTTGACTAAAAACGGCTTTTTTGATACTTGGAGACTAAAACAGCCCATTGGAGACCAAATGCAGTTATCTTGTCTAAAACCGGCTTTTTAAGACTAAAAGACAAAAATACAGTCATTTTGACTTAAAAAACAATTTTCAGACCCTTGGTGACCAAATGCAGCTATTTTGACTAAAAACGGCTTTTTTGATACTTGGAGACTAAAACAGAGTAATTTTGACCAAAAAATAAAATTTCATTCTATTGGGGAGCAAATGCAGATATCGTGTCTAATTCAAGCGTTTTAAGACTTTAAAAGACAAAAATACAGTCATTTTGACTAAAAGTTTTTTCACACCTTTGGTGATCAAATAAAGTTATTTTGACTAAAAAAAAGGCTTTTTAGACACTTGGAGACCAAAATAGAGTCATTTTGACCAAAAACACTTTTTCAGGCCATTAGTTACCAAATGCAGTTATCGTCTAAAATCGGGTTTTTAAGACTGTAAAAGACAAAAATACAGTTATTTTGACTAAATTTTTTCCAGACCTTTGGTGACCAAATGCAGTTATTTTGACTAAAAAAGGCTTTTTAGGCACTTGAAGAACAAAATACAGTCATTTTGACCCAAATAGTTTTTTCAGGGCATTGAAGACAAAATGCAGTTATTTTGTCTAAACCGGCTTTATAAGAATCTAAAAGACAAAAATATTCATTTTGACTAAAAAAAATTTCAGACCTTTGGTGACCAAATGCAGTTATATTGACTAAAAAGGCTTTTTAAACAATTGGAGACCAAAATACAGTCATTTTGACCCCAAATATTTTTTCAGGCCATTGGAGACCAAATGCAGTTATCTTGTCTAAAACCGGCTTTTTAAGACTGTAAAAGACAAAAATACAGTCATTTAGACAAAAAAACAATTTTCAGACCTTTGGTGACCAAATGCAGCTATTTTGACTAAAAAAGGCTTTTTTGATACTTGGAGACCAAAATAGAGTCATTTTGACCAAAAAATAAAATTTCAGGCCATTGGAGAGCAAATGCAGTTATCGTGTCTAATACAAGCGTTTTAAGACTTTCAAAGACAAAAATACAGTCATTTTGACTAAAAGTTTTTTCACACCTTTGGTGATCAAATAAAGTTATTTTGACTAAAAAAAGGCTTTTTAGACACTTGGAGACCAAAATAGAGTCATTTTGACCAAAAACATTTTTTCAGGCCATTAGTTACCAAATGCAGTTATCGTCTAAAACCGGCTTTTTAAGACTGTAAAAGACAAAAATACAGTTATTTTGACTAAATTTTTTTCCAGACCTTTGGTGACCAAATGCAGTTATTTTGACAAAAAAAGGCTTTTTAGACAATTGGAGACCAAAATACAGTCATTTTGACCAAAAAAATTTTTTCAGGCCATTGGAGACCAAATGCAGATTTCTTGTCTAAAACCGGCTTTTTAAGACTTAAAGACAAAAATAAAGTCATTTTGACTTAAAAAACAATTTTCAGACCTTTGGTGACCAAATGCAGCTATTTTGACTAAAACGGCTTTTTTGATACTTGGAGACTAAAACAGAGTCATTTTGACCAAAAAATAAAATTTCAGGCCATTGGAGAGCAAATGCAGATATCGTGTCTAATTCAAGCGTTTTAAGACTTTAAAAGACAAAAATACAGTCATTTTGACTAAAAGTTTTTTCACACCTTTGGTGATCAAATAAAGTTATTTTGACTAAAAAAAGGCTTTTTAGACACTTGGAGACCAAAATAGAGTCATTTTGACCAAAAACATTTTTTCAGGCCATTAGTTACCAAATGCAGTTATCGTCTAAAACCGGCTTTTTAAGACTGTAAAAGACAAAAATACAGTTATTTTGAATAATTTTTTTTCCAGACCTTTGGTGACCAAATGCAGTTATTTTGACCATAAAAGGCTTTTTAGACAATTGGAGACCAAAATAGTCATTTTGACCAAAAAATTTTTTTCAGGCCATTGGAGACCAAATGCAGTTATCTTGTCTAAAACCGGCTTTTTAAGACTAAAAGACAAAAAAACATTAATTTTGACTTAAAATTTTTTTTTCAGGCCTTTGGTGACCAAATGCAGTTATTTTGACTAAAAAATATAGAGACCAAAATACAGTCATTTTGACCCAAAATATTTTTTCAGGCCATTGGAGACAAAATGCAGATTTCTTGTCTAAAACCGGCTTTTTAAGACTGTAAAAGACAAAAATACAGTCATTTAGACAAAAAAACAATTTTCAGACCTTTGGTGACCAAATGCAGCTATTTTGACTAAAAACGGCTTTTTTGATACTTGGAGACTAAAACAGGCCATTGGAGACCAAATGCAGTTATCTTGTCTAAAACCGGCTTTTTAAGACTAAAAGACAAAAATACAGTCATTTTGACTTAAAAAACAATTTTCAGACCTTTGGTGACCAAATGCAGCTATTTTGACTAAAAACGGCTTTTTTGATACTTGGAGACTAAAACAGAGTAATTTTGACCAAAAAATAAAATTTCATTCTATTGGGGAGCAAATGCAGATATCGTGTCTAATTCAAGCGTTTTAAGACTTTAAAAGACAAAAATACAGTCATTTTGACTAAAAGTTTTTTCACACCTTTGGTGATCAAATAAAGTTATTTTGACTAAAAAAAGGCTTTTTAGACACTTGGAGACCAAAATAGAGTCATTTTGACCAAAAACATTTTTTCAGGCCATTAGTTACCAAATGCAGTTATCGTCTAAAATCGGGTTTTTAAGACTGTAAAAGACAAAAATACAGTTATTTTGACTAAATTTTTTTCCAGACCTTTGGTGACCAAATGCAGTTATTTTGACTAAAAAAGGCTTTTTAGACAATTGGAGACCAAAATACAGTCATTTTGACCAAAATTTTTTTTTCAGGCCATTGGAGACCAAATGCAGTTATCTTGTCTAAAACCGGCTTTTTAAGACTGTAAAAGACAAAAATACAGTTATTTTGACTAAATTTTTTTCCAGACCTTTGGTGACCAAATGCAGTTATTTTGACAAAAAAAGGCTTTTAGGCACTTGAAGAACAAAATACAGTCATTTTGACCCAAATAGTTTTTTCAGGGCATTGAAGACAAAATGCAGTTATTTTGTCTAAACCGGCTTTATAAGAATCTAAAAGACAAAAATATTCATTTTGACTAAAAAAAATTTCAGACCTTTGGTGACCAAATGCAGTTATATTGACTAAAAAGGCTTTTTAAACAATTGGAGACCAAAATACAGTCATTTTGACCCCAAATATTTTTTCAGGCCATTGGAGACCAAATGCAGTTATCTTGTCTAAAACCGGCTTTTTAAGACTGTAAAAGACAAAAATACAGTCATTTAGACAAAAAAACAATTTTCAGACCTTTGGTGACCAAATGCAGCTATTTTGACTAAAAAAGGCTTTTTTGATACTTGGAGACCAAAACAGAGTCATTTTGACCAAAAAATAAAATTTCAGGCCATTGGAGAGCAAATGCAGTTATCGTGTCTAATACAAGCGTTTTAAGACTTTCAAAGACAAAAATACAGTCATTTTGACTAAAAGTTTTTTCACACCTTTGGTGATCAAATAAAGTTATTTTGACTAAAAAAAGGCTTTTTAGACACTTGGAGACCAAAATAGAGTCATTTTGACCAAAAACATTTTTTCAGGCCATTAGTTACCAAATGCAGTTATCGTCTAAAACCGGCTTTTTAAGACTGTAAAAGACAAAAATACAGTTATTTTGACTAAATTTTTTTCCAGACCTTTGGTGACCAAATGCAGTTATTTTGACAAAAAAGGCTTTTTAGACAATTGGAGACCAAAATACAGTCATTTTGACCAAAAAAATTTTTTCAGGCCATTGGAGACCAAATGCAGATTTCTTGTCTAAAACCGGCTTTTTAAGACTTAAAGACAAAAATACAGTCATTTTGACTTAAAAAACAATTTTCAGATCTTTGGTGACCAAATGCAGCTATTTTGACTAAAACGGCTTTTTTGATACTTGGAGACTAAAACAGAGTCATTTTGACCAAAAAATAAAATTTCAGGCCATTGGAGAGCAAATGCAGTTATCGTGTCTAATACAAGCGTTTTAAGACTTTAAAAGACATAAATACAGTCATTTTGACTAAAAGTTTTTTCACACCTTTGGTGATCACATAAAGTTATTTTGACTAAAAAAAGGCTTTTTTTTTGGTCAAAATGACTGTATTTTGGTCTCCAATTGTCTAAAAAGCCTTTTTTAGTCAAAATAACTGCATTTGGTCACCAAAGGTCTGGAAAAAATTTAGTCAAAATAACTGTATTTTTGTCTTTTACAGTCTTAAAAACCCGATTTTAGACGATAACTGCATTTGGTAACTAATGGCCTGAAAAAGTGTTTTTGGTCAAAATGACTCTATTTTGGTCTCCAAGTGTCTAAAAAGCCTTTTTTTTAGTCAAAATAACTTTATTTGATCACCAAAGGTGTGAAAAAACTTTTAGTCAAAATGACTGTATTTTTGTCTTTTAAAGTCTTAAAACGCTTGAATTAGACACGATATCTGCATTTGCTCCCCAATAGAATGAAATTTTATTTTTTGGTCAAAATTACTCTGTTTTAGTCTCCAAGTATCAAAAAAGCCGTTTTTAGTCAAAATAGCTGCATTTGGTCACCAAGGGTCTGAAAATTGTTTTTTAAGTCAAAATGACTGTATTTTTGTCTTTTAGTCTTAAAAAGCCGGTTTTAGACAAGATAACTGCATTTGGTCTCCAATGGGCTGTTTTAGTCTCCAAGTATCAAAAAAGCCGTTTTTAGTCAAAATAGCTGCATTTGGTCACCAAAGGTCTGAAAATTGTTTTTTTGTCTAAATGACTGTATTTTTGTCTTTTACAGTCTTAAAAAGCCGGTTTTAAACAAGAAATTTGCATTTTGTCTCCAATGGCCTGAAAAAATGTTTTGGGTCAAAATGACTGTATTTTGGTCTCTATATTTTTTAGTCAAAATAACTGCATTTGGTCACCAAAGGCCTGAAAAAAAATTTTTAAGTCAAAATTAATGTTTTTTTGTCTTTTAGTCTTAAAAAGCCGGTTTTAGACAAGATAACTGCATTTGGTCTCCAATGGCCTGAAAAATTTTTTTTGGTCAAAATGACTGTATTTTGGTCTCCAATTGTCTAAAAAGCCTTTTTTGGTCAAAATAACTGCATTTGGTCACCAAAGGTCTGGAAAAAAATTATTCAAAATAACTGTATTTTTGTCTTTTACAGTCTTAAAAAGCCGGTTTTAGACGATAACTGCATTTGGTAACTAATGGCCTGAAAAAATGTTTTTGGTCAAAATGACTCTATTTTGGTCTCCAAGTGTCTAAAAAGCCTTTTTTTAGTCAAAATAATTTTATTTGATCACCAAAGGTGTGAAAAAACTTTTAGTCAAAATGACTGTATTTTTGTCTTTTAAAGTCTTAAAACCCTTGTATTAGACACGATAACTGCATTTGCTCTCCAATGGCCTGAAATTTTATTTTTTGGTCAAAATGACTCTGTTTTGGTCTCCAAGTATCAAAAAAGCCTTTTTTAGTCAAAATAGCTGCATTTGGTCACCAAAGGTCTGAAAATTGTTTTTTTGTCTAAATGACTGTATTTTTGTCTTTTACAGTCTTAAAAGACGGTTTTAGACAAGATAACTGCATTTGGTCTCCAATGGCCTGAAAAAATATTTGGGGTCAAAATGACTGTATTTTGGTCTCCAATTGTTTAAAAAGCCTTTTTAGTCAATATAACTGCATTTGGTCACCAAAGGTCTGAAATTTTTTTTTAGTCAAAATGAATATTTTTGTCTTTTAGATTCTTATAAAGCCGGTTTAGACAAAATAACTGCATTTTGTCTTCAATGCCCTGAAAAAACAATTTGGGTCAAAATGACTGTATTTTGTTCTTCAAGTGCCTAAAAAGCCTTTTTTTGTCAAAATAACTGTATTTGGTCACCAAAGGTCTGGAAAAAAATTTAGTCAAAATAACTGTATTTTTGTCTTTTACAGTCTTAAAAAGCCGGTTTTAGACAAGATAACTGCATTTGGTCTCCAATGGCCTGAAAAAAAAATTTTGGTCAAAATGACTGTATTTTGGTCTCCAATTGTCTAAAAAGCCTTTTTTAGTCAAAATAACTGCATTTGGTCACCAAAGGTCTGGAAAAAATTTAGTCAAAATAACTGTATTTTTGTCTTTTACAGTCTTAAAAACCCGATTTTAGACGATAACTGCATTTGGTAACTAATGGCCTGAAAAAATGTTTTTGGTCAAAATGACTCTATTTTGGTCTCCAAGTGTCTAAAAAGCCATTTTTCATTTTTAGTCAAAATGACTGTATTTTTGTCTCTTAGAGTCTTAAAAAGCCGGTTTTAGATAAGATAACTGCATTTGGTCTCCAATGGCCTACAAAACTATGTGGGTCACAATGACTGTATTTTGGTCTTCAAGTGTCTAAAAAGCCTTTTTTAGTCAAAAGAACTGCATTTGGTCACCAAAGGTCTGAAAACATTTTTTAGTCAAAATGACTGTATTTTTGTCTTTTAGAGTCTTAAAAAGCCGGTTTTAGATAAGATAACTGCATTTGGTCTCCAATGGCCTACAAAACTATGTGGGTCACAATGACTGTATTTTGGTCTTCAAGTGTCTAAAAATCCTTTTTTAGTCAAAAGAACTGCATTTTGTTCACCAAAGGTCTGAAAACATTTTTTAGTCAAAATAACTGAATTTTGTTTTTTAGAGTCTTATAAAGACGGTTTTAGGCAAGATAACTGCAGTTTGTCTCCAATGGCCTGAAAAAACTTTTTGGGTAAAATGACTGTATTTTGGTCTCCAAATGTCTAAAAAGCCTTTTTTAGTCAAAAGAACTGCATTTGGTCACCAAAGGTCTGAAATTTTTTTTAAGTCAAAATGACTGTATTTTTGTCTTTTAGTCTTAAAAAGCCGGTTTTAGACAAGATAACTGCATTTGGTCTCCAATGGCCTGAAAAATTTTTGGGGGTCAAAATTACTGTATTTTGGTCTCCAATTGTCTAAAAAGCCTTTTTTAGTGAAAATAACTGCATTTGGTCACCAAAGGTCTGGAAAAAAATTTAGTCAAAATGAATATTTTTGTCTTTTAGATTCTTATAAAGCCGGTTTAGACAAAATAACTGCATTTTGTCTTCAATGGCCTGAAAAAACTATTTTGGTCAAAATGACTTTATTTTGTTCTTCAAGCGTCTAAAAAGCCTTTTTTAGTCAAAATAACTGCATTTGGTCACCAAAGGTCTGAATTTTTTTAAGTCAAAATGACTGTATTTTTGTCTTTTAGTCTTAAAAAGCCGGTTTTAGACAAGATAACTGCATTTGGTCTCCAATGGCCTGAAAATTTTTTTGGGGTCAAAATGACTGTATTTTGGTCTCCAATTGTCTAAAAAGCCTTTTTTAGTCAAAATAACTGCATTTGGTCACCAAAGGTCTGGAAAAAATTTAGTCAAAATAAATATTTTTGTCTTTTACAGTCTTAAAAAGCCGGTTTTAGACAATAACTGCATTTGGTAACCAATGGCCTGAAAAAAACTTTTTTGGGTCAAAATGACTCTATTTTGGTCTCCAAGTGTCTAAAAAGCCTTTTTTTTTAGTCAAAATAACTTTATTTGATCACCAAAGGTGTGAAAAAACTTTTAGCCAAAATGACTGTATTTTTGTCTTTTAAAGTCTTAAAACGCTTGTATTAGACACGATAACTGCATTTGCTCTCCAATGGCCTGAAATTTTATTTTTTGGTCAAAATGACTCTGTTTTGGTCTCCAAGTATGAAAAAAGCCTTTTATAGTCAAAATAGCTGCATTTGGTCACCAAAGGTCTGAAAATTGTTTTTTTGTCTAAATGACTGTATTTTTGTCTTTTACAGTCTTAAAAAGCCGGTTTTAGACAAGAAATCTGCATTTTGTCTCCAATGGCCTGAAAAAATGTTTTGGGTCAAAATGACTGTATTTTGGTCTCTCTATATTTTTTAGTCAAAATAACTGCATTTGGTCACGAAAGGTCTGAAAAAAATTTTTAAGTCAAAATTAATGTATTTTTGTCTTTTAGTCTTAAAAAGCCGGTTTTAGACAAGATAACTGCATTTGGTCTCCGATGGCCTGAAAAAAAATTTTTAGTCAAAATGACTGTATTTTGGTCTCCAATTCTCTAAAAAGCCTTTTTTCGTCAAAATAACTGCATTTGGTCACCAAAGGTCTGGAAAAAATTTAGTCAAAATAACTGTATTTTTGTCTTTTACAGTCTTAAAAAGCCGGTTTTAGACGATAACTGCATTTGGTAACTAATGGCCTGAAAATTTTTTTTGGGTCAAAATGACTCTATTTTGGTCTCCAAGTGTCTAAAAAGCCTTTTTTTAGTCAAAATAACTTTATTTGATCACCAAAGGTGTGAAAAAACTTTTAGTCAAAATGACTGTATTTATGTCTTTTAAAGTCTTAAAACGCTTGTATTAGACACGATAACTGCATTTGCTCTCCAATGGCCTGAAATTTTATTTTTTGGTCAAAATGACTGTTTTGGTCTCCAAGTATCAAAAAAGCATTTTTTAGTCAAAATAGCTGCATTTGGTCACCAAAGGTCTGAAAATTGTTTTTTTGTCTAAATGACTGTATTTTTGTCTTTTACAGTCTTAAAAAGCCGGTTTTAGACAAGAAATCTGCATTTTGTCTCCAATGGCCTGAAAAAATGTTTTGGGTCAAAATGACTGTATTTTGGTCTCTATATTTTTTAGTCAAAATAACTGCATTTGGTCACCAAAGGCCTGAAAAAAATTTTTTAAGTCAAAATTAATGTTTTTTTGTCTTTTAGTCTTAAAAAGCCGGTTTTAGACAAGATAACAGCATTTGGTCTCCAATGGCCTGAAAAAATTTTTTTGGTCAAAATGACTGTATTTTGGTCTCCAATTGTCTAAAAAGCCTTTTTTGGTCAAAATAACTGCATTTGGTCACCAAAGGTCTGGAAAAAAAATTATTCAAAATAACTGTATTTTTGTCTTTTACAGTCTTAAAAAGCCGGTTTTAGACGATAACTGCATTTGGTAACTAATGGCCTGAAAAAATGTTTTTGGTCAAAATGACTCTATTTTGGTCTCCAAGTGTCTAAAAAGCCTTTTTTTAGTCAAAATAACTTTATTTGATCACCAAAGGTGTGAAAAAACTTTTAGTCAAAATGACTGTATTTTTGTCTTTTAAAGTCTTAAAACGCTTGAATTAGACACGATATCTGCATTTGCTCTCCAATGGCCTGAAATTTTATTTTTTGGTCAAAATGACTCTGTTTTAGTCTCCAAGTATCAAAAAAGCCGTTTTAGTCAAAATAGCTGCATTTGGTCACCAAAGATCTGAAAATTGTTTTTTAAGTCAAAATGACTGTATTTTTGTCTTTAAGTCTTAAAAAGCCGGTTTTAGACAAGAAATCTGCATTTGGTCTCCAATGGCCTGAAAAAATTTTTTTGGTCAAAATGACTGTATTTTGGTCTCCAATTGTCTAAAAAGCCTTTTTTGTCAAAATAACTGCATTTGGTCACCAAAGGTCTGGAAAAAAATTTAGTCAAAATAACTGTATTTTTGTCTTTTACAGTCTTAAAAAGCCGGTTTTAGACGATAACTGCATTTGGTAACTAATGGCCTGAAAAAATGTTTTTGGTCAAAATGACTCTATTTTGGTCTCCAAGTGTCTAAAAAGCCTTTTTTTAGTCAAAATAACTTTATTTGATCACCAAAGGTGTGAAAAAACTTTTAGTCAAAATGACTGTATTTTTGTCTTTGAAAGTCTTAAAACGCTTGTATTAGACACGATAACTGCATTTGCTCTCCAATGGCCTGAAATTTTATTTTTTGGTCAAAATGACTCTGTTTTGGTCTCCAAGTATCAAAAAAGCATTTTTTAGTCAAAATAGCTGCATTTGGTCACCAAAGGTCTGAAAATTGTTTTTTTGTCTAAATGACTGTATTTTTGTCTTTTACAGTCTTAAAAAGCCGGTTTTAGACAAGATAACTGCATTTGGTCTCCAATGGCCTGAAAAAATATTTGGGGTCAAAATGACTGTATTTTGGTCTCCAATTGTTTAAAAAGCCTTTTTAGTCAATATAACTGCATTTGGTCACCAAAGGTCTGAAATTTTTTTTAGTCAAAATGAATATTTTTGTCTTTTAGATTCTTATAAAGCCGGTTTAGACAAAATAACTGCATTTTGTCTTCAATGCCCTGAAAAAACTATTTGGGTCAAAATGACTGTATTTTGTTCTTCAAGTGCCTAAAAAGCCTTTTTTTGTCAAAATAACTGCATTTGGTCACCAAAGGTCTGGAAAAATTTAGTCAAAATAACTGTATTTTTGTCTTTTACAGTCTTAAAAAGCCGGTTTTAGACAAGATAACTGCATTTGGTCTCCAATGGCCTGAAAAAAAAATTTTGGTCAAAATGACTGTATTTTGGTCTCCAATTGTCTAAAAAGCCTTTTTTAGTCAAAATAACTGCATTTGGTCACCAAAGGTCTGGAAAAAAATTTAGTCAAAATAACTGTATTTTTGTCTTTTACAGTCTTAAAAACCCGATTTTAGACGATAACTGCATTTGGTAACTAATGGCCTGAAAAAATGTTTTTGGTCAAAATGACTCTATTTTGGTCTCCAAGTGTCTAAAAAGCCTTTTTTTAGTCAAAATAACTTTATTTGATCACCAAAGGTGTGAAAAAACTTTTAGTCAAAATGACTGTATTTTTGTCTTTTAAAGTCTTAAAACGCTTGAATTAGACACGATATCTGCATTTGCTCCCCAATAGAATGAAATTTTATTTTTTGGTCAAAATTACTCTATTTTGGTCTCCAAGTATCAAAAAAGCCTTTTTTAGTCAAAATAGCTGCATTTGGTCACCAAAGGTCTGAAAATTGTTTTTTTGTCTAAATGACTGTATTTTTGTCTTTTACAGTCTTAAAAAGCCGGTTTTAGACAAGATAACTGCATTTGGTCTCCAATGGCCTGAAAAAATATTTGGGGTCAAAATGACTGTATTTTGGTCTCCAATTGTTTAAAAAGCCTTTTTAGTCAATATAACTGCATTTGGTCACCAAAGGTCTGAAATTTTTTTTAGTCAAAATGAATATTTTTGTCTTTTAGATTCTTATAAAGCCGGTTTAGACAAAATAACTGCATTTTGTCTTCAATGCCCTGAAAAAACTATTTGGGTCAAAATGACTGTATTTTGTTCTTCAAGTGCCTAAAAAGCCTTTTTTTGTCAAAATAACTGCATTTGGTCACCAAAGGTCTGGAAAAAAATTTAGTCAAAATAACTGTATTTTTGTCTTTTACAGTCTTAAAAAGCCGGTTTTAGACAAGATAACTGCATTTGGTCTCCAATGGCCTGAAAAAAAATTTTGGTCAAAATGACTGTATTTTGGTCTCCAAGTGTCTAAAAAGCCTTTTTTTTAGTCAAAATAACTTTATTTGATCACCAAAGGTGTGAAAAAACTTTTAGTCAAAATGACTGTATTTTTGTCTTTTAAAGTCTTAAAACGCTTGAATTAGACACGATATCTGCATTTGCTCCCCAATAGAATGAAATTTTATTTTTTGGTCAAAATTACTCTGTTTTAGTCTCCAAGTATCAAAAAAGCCGTTTTTAGTCAAAATAGCTGCATTTGGTCACCAAGAGTCTGAAAATTGTTTTTTAAGTCAAAATGACTGTATTTTTGTCTTTTAGTCTTAAAAAGCCGGTTTTAGACAAGATAACTGCATTTGGTCTCCAATGGGCTGTTTTAGTCTCCAAGTATCAAAAAAGCCGTTTTTAGTCAAAATAGCTGCATTTGGTCACCAAAGGTCTGAAAATTGTTTTTTTGTCTAAATGACTGTATTTTTGTCTTTTACAGTCTTAAAAAGCCGGTTTTAAACAAGAAATTTGCATTTTGTCTCCAATGGCCTGAAAAAATGTTTTGGGTCAAAATGACTGTATTTTGGTCTCTATATTTTTTAGTCAAAATAACTGCATTTGGTCACCAAAGGCCTGAAAAAAAATTTTTAAGTCAAAATTAATGTTTTTTTGTCTTTTAGTCTTAAAAAGCCGGTTTTAGACAAGATAACTGCATTTGGTCTCCAATGGCCTGAAAAAATTTTTTTGGTCAAAATGACTGTATTTTGGTCTCCAATTGTCTAAAAAGCCTTTTTTGGTCAAAATAACTGCATTTGGTCACCAAAGGCCTGAAAAAAATTTTTAAGTCAAAATTAATGTTTTTTTGTCTTTTAGTCTTAAAAAGCCGGTTTTAGACAAGATAACTGCATTTGGTCTCCAATGGCCTGAAAAAATGTTTTTGGTCAAAATGACTCTATTTTGGTCTCCAAGTGTCTAAAAAGCCATTTTTCATTTTTAGTCAAAATGACTGTATTTTTGTCTCTTAGAGTCTTAAAAAGCCGGTTTTAGATAAGATAACTGCATTTGGTCTCCAATGGCCTACAAAACTATGTGGGTCACAATGACTGTATTTTGGTCTTCAAGTGTCTAAAAAGCCTTTTTTAGTCAAAAGAACTGCATTTGGTCACCAAAGGTCTGAAAACATTTTTTAGTCAAAATGACTGTATTTTTGTCTTTTAGAGTCTTAAAAAGCCGGTTTTAGATAAGATAACTGCATTTGGTCTGCAATGGCCTACAAAACTATGTGGGTCACAATGACTGTATTTTGGTCTTCAAGTGTCTAAAAATCCTTTTTTAGTCAAAAGAACTGCATTTTGTTCACCAAAGGTCTGAAAACATTTTTTAGTCAAAATAACTGAATTTTGTTTTTTAGAGTCTTATAAAGACGGTTTTAGGCAAGATAACTGCAGTTTGTCTCCAATGGCCTGAAAAAACTTTTTGGGTAAAATGACTGTATTTTGGTCTCCAAGTGTCTAAAAAGCCTTTTTTAGTCAAAAGAACTGCATTTGGTCACCAAAGGTCTGAAATTTTTTTTAAGTCAAAATGACTGTATTTTTGTCTTTTAGTCTTAAAAAGCCGGTTTTAGACAAGATAACTGCATTTGGTCTCCAATGGCCTGAAAAATTTTTGGGGGTCAAAATTACTGTATTTTGGTCTCCAATTGTCTAAAAAGCCTTTTTTAGTGAAAATAACTGCATTTGGTCACCAAAGGTCTGGAAAAAAATTTAGTCAAAATGAATATTTTTGTCTTTTAGATTCTTATAAAGCCGGTTTAGACAAAATAACTGCATTTTGTCTTCAATGGCCTGAAAAAACTATTTTGGTCAAAATGACTTTATTTTGTTCTTCAAGCGTCTAAAAAGCCTTTTTTAGTCAAAATAACTGCATTTGGTCACCAAAGGTCTGAATTTTTTTAAGTCAAAATGACTGTATTTTTGTCTTTTAGTCTTAAAAAGCCGGTTTTAGACAAGATAACTGCATTTGGTCTCCAATGGCCTGAAAATTTTTTTGGGGTCAAAATGACTGTATTTTGGTCTCCAATTGTCTAAAAAGCCTTTTTTAGTCAAAATAACTGCATTTGGTCACCAAAGGTCTGGAAAAAATTTAGTCAAAATAAATATTTTTGTCTTTTACAGTCTTAAAAAGCCGGTTTTAGACAATAACTGCATTTGGTAACCAATGGCCTGAAAAAAACTTTTTTGGGTCAAAATGACTCTATTTTGGTCTCCAAGTGTCTAAAAAGCCTTTTTTTTTTAGTCAAAATAACTTTATTTGATCACCAAAGGTGTGAAAAAACTTTTAGCCAAAATGACTGTATTTTTGTCTTTTAAAGTCTTAAAACGCTTGTATTAGACACGATAACTGCATTTGCTCTCCAATGGCCTGACATTTTATTTTTTGGTCAAAATGACTCTGTTTTGGTCTCCAAGTATGAAAAAAGCCTTTTATAGTCAAAATAGCTGCATTTGGTCACCAAAGGTCTGAAAATTGTTTTTTTGTCTAAATGACTGTATTTTTGTCTTTTACAGTCTTAAAAAGCCGGTTTTAGACAAGAAATCTGCATTTTGTCTCCAATGGCCTGAAAAAATGTTTTGGGTCAAAATGACTGTATTTTGGTCTCTCTATATTTTTTAGTCAAAATAACTGCATTTGGTCACGAAAGGTCTGAAAAAAATTTTTAAGTCAAAATTAATGTATTTTTGTCTTTTAGTCTTAAAAAGCCGGTTTTAGACAAGATAACTGCATTTGGTCTCCGATGGCCTGAAAAAAATTTTTTAGTCAAAATGACTGTATTTTGGTCTCCAATTGTCTAAAAAGCCTTTTTTCGTCAAAATAACTGCATTTGGTCACCAAAGGTCTGGAAAAAATTTAGTCAAAATAACTGTATTTTTGTCTTTTACAGTCTTAAAAAGCCGGTTTTAGACGATAACTGCATTTGGTAACTAATGGCCTGAAATTTTTTTTGGGTCAAAATGACTCTATTTTGGTCTCCAAGTGTCTAAAAAGCCTTTTTTTAGTCAAAATAACTTTATTTGATCACCAAAGGTGTGAAAAAACTTTTAGTCAAAATGACTGTATTTATGTCTTTTAAAGTCTTAAAACGCTTGTATTAGACACGATAACTGCATTTGCTCTCCAATGGCCTGAAATTTTATTTTTTGGTCAAAATGACTGTTTTGGTCTCCAAGTATCAAAAAAGCATTTTTTAGTCAAAATAGCTGCATTTGGTCACCAAAGGTCTGAAAATTGTTTTTTTGTCTAAATGACTGTATTTTTGTCTTTTACAGTCTTAAAAAGCCGGTTTTAGACAAGAAATCTGCATTTTGTCTCCAATGGCCTGAAAAAATGTTTTGGGTCAAAATGACTGTATTTTGGTCTCTATATTTTTTAGTCAAAATAACTGCATTTGGTCACCAAAGGCCTGAAAAAAAATTTTTAAGTCAAAATTAATGTTTTTTTGTCTTTTAGTCTTAAAAAGCCGGTTTTAGACAAGATAACTGCATTTGGTCTCCAATGGCCTGAAAAAATTTTTTTGGTCAAAATGACTGTATTTTGGTCTCCAATTGTCTAAAAAGCCTTTTTTGGTCAAAATAACTGCATTTGGTCACCAAAGGTCTGGAAAAAAAATTATTCAAAATAACTGTATTTTTGTCTTTTACAGTCTTAAAAAGCCGGTTTTAGACGATAACTGCATTTGGTAACTAATGGCCTGAAAAAATGTTTTTGGTCAAAATGACTCTATTTTGGTCTCCAAGTGTCTAAAAAGCCTTTTTTTAGTCAAAATAACTTTATTTGATCACCAAAGGTGTGAAAAAACTTTTAGTCAAAATGACTGTATTTTTGTCTTTTAAAGTCTTAAAACGCTTGAATTAGACACGATATCTGCATTTGCTCTCCAATGGCCTGAAATTTTATTTTTTGGTCAAAATGACTCTGTTTTAGTCTCCAAGTATCAAAAAAGCCGTTTTAGTCAAAATAGCTGCATTTGGTCACCAAAGATCTGAAAATTGTTTTTTAAGTCAAAATGACTGTATTTTTGTCTTTAAGTCTTAAAAAGCCGGTTTTAGACAAGAAATCTGCATTTGGTCTCCAATGGCCTGAAAAAATTTTTTTGGTCAAAATGACTGTATTTTGGTCTCCAATTGTCTAAAAAGCCTTTTTTGTCAAAATAACTGCATTTGGTCACCAAAGGTCTGGAAAAAAATTTAGTCAAAATAACTGTATTTTTGTCTTTTACAGTCTTAAAAAGCCGGTTTTAGACGATAACTGCATTTGGTAACTAATGGCCTGAAAAAATGTTTTTGGTCAAAATGACTCTATTTTGGTCTCCAAGTGTCTAAAAAGCCTTTTTTTAGTCAAAATAACTTTATTTGATCACCAAAGGTGTGAAAAAACTTTTAGTCAAAATGACTGTATTTTTGTCTTTGAAAGTCTTAAAACGCTTGTATTAGACACGATAACTGCATTTGCTCTCCAATGGCCTGAAATTTTATTTTTTGGTCAAAATGACTCTGTTTTGGTCTCCAAGTATCAAAAAAGCCTTTTTTAGTCAAAATAGCTGCATTTGGTCACCAAAGGTCTGAAAATTGTTTTTTTGTCTAAATGACTGTATTTTTGTCTTTTACAGTCTTAAAAAGCCGGTTTTAGACAAGATAACTGCATTTGGTCTCCAATGGCCTGAAAAAATATTTGGGGTCAAAATGACTGTATTTTGGTCTCCAATTGTTTAAAAAGCCTTTTTAGTCAATATAACTGCATTTGGTCACCAAAGGTCTGAAATTTTTTTTAGTCAAAATGAATATTTTTGTCTTTTAGATTCTTATAAAGCCGGTTTAGACAAAATAACTGCATTTTGTCTTCAATGCCCTGAAAAAACTATTTGGGTCAAAATGACTGTATTTTGTTCTTCAAGTGCCTAAAAGCCTTTTTTTGTCAAAATAACTGCATTTGGTCACCAAAGGTCTGGAAAAAAATTTAGTCAAAATAACTGTATTTTTGTCTTTTACAGTCTTAAAAAGCCGGTTTTAGACAAGATAACTGCATTTGGTCTCCAATGGCCTGAAAAAAAAATTTTGGTCAAAATGACTGTATTTTGGTCTCCAATTGTCTAAAAAGCCTTTTTTAGTCAAAATAACTGCATTTGGTCACCAAAGGTCTGGAAAAAAATTTAGTCAAAATAACTGTATTTTTGTCTTTTACAGTCTTAAAAACCCGATTTTAGACGATAACTGCATTTGGTAACTAATGGCCTGAAAAAATGTTTTTGGTCAAAATGACTCTATTTTGGTCTCCAAGTGTCTAAAAAGCCTTTTTTTAGTCAAAATAACTTTATTTGATCACCAAAGGTGTGAAAAAACTTTTAGTCAAAATGACTGTATTTTTGTCTTTTAAAGTCTTAAAACGCTTGAATTAGACACGATATCTGCATTTGCTCCCCAATAGAATGAAATTTTATTTTTTGGTCAAAATTACTCTGTTTTAGTCTCCAAGTATCAAAAAAGCCGTTTTTAGTCAAAATAGCTGCATTTGGTCACCAAAGGTCTGAAAATTGTTTTTTAAGTCAAAATGACTGTATTTTTGTCTTTTAGTCTTAAAAAGCCGGTTTTAGACAAGATAACTGCATTTGGTCTCCAATGGCCTGTTTTAGTCTCCAAGTATCAAAAAAGCCGTTTTTAGTCAAAATAGCTGCATTTGGTCACCAAAGGTCTGAAAATTGTTTTTTTGTCTAAATTACTGTATTTTTGTCTTTTACAGTCTTAAAAAGCCGGTTTTAGACAAGAAATCTGCATTTTGTCTCCAATGGCCTGAAAAAATGTTTTGGGTCAAAATGACTGTATTTTGGTCTCTATATTTTTTAGTCAAAATAACTGCATTTGGTCACCAAAGGCCTGAAAAAAATTTTTTAAGTCAAAATTAATGTTTTTTTGTCTTTTAGTCTTAAAAAGCCGGTTTTAGACAAGATAACTGCATTTGGTCTCCAATGGCCTGAAAAAAATTTTTTGGTCAAAATGACTATTTTGGTCTCCAATTGTCTAAAAAGCCTTTTATGGTCAAAATAACTGCATTTGGTCACCAAAGGTCTGGAAAAAAAATTATTCAAAATAACTGTATTTTTGTCTTTTACAGTCTTAAAAAGCCGGTTTTAGACGATAACTGCATTTGGTAACTAATGGCCTGAAAAAATGTTTTTGGT
Organism: Pelophylax lessonae; assembly: GCF_965119305.1. Classification (NCBI taxonomy): domain Eukaryota; kingdom Metazoa; phylum Chordata; class Amphibia; order Anura; family Ranidae; genus Pelophylax; species Pelophylax lessonae. The sequence continues at coordinate 161,014 of NW_028120083.1, read as the reverse complement.
CAAAATGACTCTATTTTGGTCTCCAAGTGTCTAAAAAGCCTTTTTTTAGTCAAAATAACTTTATTTGATCACCAAAGGTGTGAAAAAACTTTTAGTCAAAATGACTGTATTTTTGTCTTTTAAAGTCTTAAAACGCTTGAATTAGACACGATATCTGCATTTGCTCTCCAATGGCCTGAAATTTTATTTTTTGGTCAAAATGACTCTGTTTTAGTCTCCAAGTATCAAAAAAGCCGTTTTAGTCAAAATAGCTGCATTTGGTCACCAAAGGTCTGAAAATTGTTTTTTAAGTCAAAATGACTGTATTTTTGTCTTTAAGTCTTAAAAAGCCGGTTTTAGACAAGAAATCTGCATTTGGTCTCCAATGGCCTGAAAAAATTTTTTTGGTCAAAATGACTGTATTTTGGTCTCCAATTGTCTAAAAAGCCTTTTTTTGTCAAAATAACTGCATTTGGTCACCAAAGGTCTGGAAAAAAATTTAGTCAAAATAACTGTATTTTTGTCTTTTACAGTCTTAAAAAGCCGGTTTTAGACGATAACTGCATTTGGTAACTAATGGCCTGAAAAAATGTTTTTGGTCAAAATGACTCTATTTTGGTCTCCAAGTGTCTAAAAAGCCTTTTTTTAGTCAAAATAACTTTATTTGATCACCAAAGGTGTGAAAAAACTTTTAGTCAAAATGACTGTATTTTTGTCTTTGAAAGTCTTAAAACGCTTGTATTAGACACGATAACTGCATTTGCTCTCCAATGGCCTGAAATTTTATTTTTTGGTCAAAATGACTCTATTTTGGTCTCCAAGTATCAAAAAAGCCTTTTTTAGTCAAAATAGCTGCATTTGGTCACCAAAGGTCTGAAAATTGTTTTTTTGTCTAAATGACTGTATTTTTGTCTTTTACAGTCTTAAAAAGCCGGTTTTAGACAAGATAACTGCATTTGGTCTCCAATGGCCTGAAAAAATATTTGGGGTCAAAATGACTGTATTTTGGTCTCCAATTGTTTAAAAAGCCTTTTTAGTCAATATAACTGCATTTGGTCACCAAAGGTCTGAAATTTTTTTTAGTCAAAATGAATATTTTTGTCTTTTAGATTCTTATAAAGCCGGTTTAGACAAAATAACTGCATTTTGTCTTCAATGCCCTGAAAAAACTATTTGGGTCAAAATGACTGTATTTTGTTCTTCAAGTGCCTAAAAAGCCTTTTTTTGTCAAAATAACTGCATTTGGTCACCAAAGGTCTGGAAAAAAATTTAGTCAAAATAACTGTATTTTTGTCTTTTACAGTCTTAAAAAGCCGGTTTTAGACAAGATAACTGCATTTGGTCTCCAATGGCCTGAAAAAAAAATTTTGGTCAAAATGACTGTATTTTGGTCTCCAATTGTCTAAAAAGCCTTTTTTAGTCAAAATAACTGCATTTGGTCACCAAAGGTCTGGAAAAAATTTAGTCAAAATAACTGTATTTTTGTCTTTTACAGTCTTAAAAACCCGATTTTAGACGATAACTGCATTTGGTAACTAATGGCCTGAAAAAGTGTTTTTGGTCAAAATGACTCTATTTTGGTCTCCAAGTGTCTAAAAAGCCTTTTTTTTAGTCAAAATAACTTTATTTGATCACCAAAGGTGTGAAAAAACTTTTAGTCAAAATGACTGTATTTTTGTCTTTTAAAGTCTTAAAACGCTTGAATTAGACACGATATCTGCATTTGCTCCCCAATAGAATGAAATTTTATTTTTTGGTCAAAATTACTCTGTTTTAGTCTCCAAGTATCAAAAAAGCCGTTTTTAGTCAAAATAGCTGCATTTGGTCACCAAGGGTCTGAAAATTGTTTTTTAAGTCAAAATGACTGTATTTTTGTCTTTTAGTCTTAAAAAGCCGGTTTTAGACAAGATAACTGCATTTGGTCTCCAATGGGCTGTTTTAGTCTCCAAGTATCAAAAAAGCCGTTTTTAGTCAAAATAGCTGCATTTGGTCACCAAAGGTCTGAAAATTGTTTTTTTGTCTAAATGACTATATTTTTGTCTTTTACAGTCTTAAAAAGCCGGTTTTAAACAAGAAATTTGCATTTTGTCTCCAATGGCCTGAAAAAATGTTTTGGGTCAAAATGACTGTATTTTGGTCTCTATATTTTTTAGTCAAAATAACTGCATTTGGTCACCAAAGGCCTGAAAAAAAATTTTTAAGTCAAAATTAATGTTTTTTTGTCTTTTAGTCTTAAAAAGCCGGTTTTAGACAAGATAACTGCATTTGGTCTCCAATGGCCTGAAAAATTTTTTTTGGTCAAAATGACTGTATTTTGGTCTCCAATTGTCTAAAAAGCCTTTTTTGGTCAAAATAACTGCATTTGGTCACCAAAGGTCTGGAAAAAAATTATTCAAAATAACTGTATTTTTGTCTTTTACAGTCTTAAAAAGCCGGTTTTAGACGATAACTGCATTTGGTAACTAATGGCCTGAAAAAATGTTTTTGGTCAAAATGACTCTATTTTGGTCTCCAAGTGTCTAAAAAGCCTTTTTTTAGTCAAAATAATTTTATTTGATCACCAAAGGTGTGAAAAAACTTTTAGTCAAAATGACTGTATTTTTGTCTTTTAAAGTCTTAAAACCCTTGTATTAGACACGATAACTGCATTTGCTCTCCAATGGCCTGAAATTTTATTTTTTGGTCAAAATGACTCTGTTTTGGTCTCCAAGTATCAAAAAAGCCTTTTTTAGTCAAAATAGCTGCATTTGGTCACCAAAGGTCTGAAAATTGTTTTTTTGTCTAAATGACTGTATTTTTGTCTTTTACAGTCTTAAAAGACGGTTTTAGACAAGATAACTGCATTTGGTCTCCAATGGCCTGAAAAAATATTTGGGGTCAAAATGACTGTATTTTGGTCTCCAATTGTTTAAAAAGCCTTTTTAGTCAATATAACTGCATTTGGTCACCAAAGGTCTGAAATTTTTTTTTAGTCAAAATGAATATTTTTGTCTTTTAGATTCTTATAAAGCCGGTTTAGACAAAATAACTGCATTTTGTCTTCAATGCCCTGAAAAAACAATTTGGGTCAAAATGACTGTATTTTGTTCTTCAAGTGCCTAAAAAGCCTTTTTTTGTCAAAATAACTGTATTTGGTCACCAAAGGTCTGGAAAAAAATTTAGTCAAAATAACTGTATTTTTGTCTTTTACAGTCTTAAAAAGCCGGTTTTAGACAAGATAACTGCATTTGGTCTCCAATGGCCTGAAAAAAAAATTTTGGTCAAAATGACTGTATTTTAGTCTCCAATTGTCTAAAAAGCCTTTTTTAGTCAAAATAACTGCATTTGGTCACCAAAGGTCTGGAAAAAATTTAGTCAAAATAACTGTATTTTTGTCTTTTACAGTCTTAAAAACCCGATTTTAGACGATAACTGCATTTGGTAACTAATGGCCTGAAAAAATGTTTTTGGTCAAAATGACTCTATTTTGGTCTCCAAGTGTCTAAAAAGCCATTTTTCATTTTTAGTCAAAATGACTGTATTTTTGTCTCTTAGAGTCTTAAAAAGCCGGTTTTAGATAAGATAACTGCATTTGGTCTCCAATGGCATACAAAACTATGTGGGTCACAATGACTGTATTTTGGTCTTCAAGTGTCTAAAAAGCCTTTTTTAGTCAAAAGAACTGCATTTGGTCACCAAAGGTCTGAAAACATTTTTTAGTCAAAATGACTGTATTTTTGTCTTTTAGAGTCTTAAAAAGCCGGTTTTAGATAAGATAACTGCATTTGGTCTCCAATGGCCTACAAAACTATGTGGGTCACAATGACTGTATTTTGGTCTTCAAGTGTCTAAAAATCCTTTTTTAGTCAAAAGAACTGCATTTTGTTCACCAAAGGTCTGAAAACATTTTTTAGTCAAAATAACTGAATTTTGTTTTTTAGAGTCTTATAAAGACGGTTTTAGGCAAGATAACTGCAGTTTGTCTCCAATGGCCTGAAAAAACTTTTTGGGTAAAATGACTGTATTTTGGTCTCCAAGTGTCTAAAAAGCCTTTTTTAGTCAAAAGAACTGCATTTGGTCACCAAAGGTCTGAAATTTTTTTTAAGTCAAAATGACTGTATTTTTGTCTTTTAGTCTTAAAAAGCCGGTTTTAGACAAGATAACTGCATTTGGTCTCCAATGGCCTGAAAAATTTTTGGGGGTCAAAATTACTGTATTTTGGTCTCCAATTGTCTAAAAAGCCTTTTTTAGTGAAAATAACTGCATTTGGTCACCAAAGGTCTGGAAAAAAATTTAGTCAAAATGAATATTTTTGTCTTTTAGATTCTTATAAAGCCGGTTTAGACAAAATAACTGCATTTTGTCTTCAATGGCCTGAAAAAACTATTTTGGTCAAAATGACTTTATTTTGTTCTTCAAGCGTCTAAAAAGCCTTTTTTAGTCAAAATAACTGCATTTGGTCACCAAAGGTCTGAATTTTTTTAAGTCAAAATGACTGTATTTTTGTCTTTTAGTCTTAAAAAGCCGGTTTTAGACAAGATAACTGCATTTGGTCTCCAATGGCCTGAAAATTTTTTTGGGGTCAAAATGACTGTATTTTGGTCTCCAATTGTCTAAAAAGCCTTTTTTAGTCAAAATAACTGCATTTGGTCACCAAAGGTCTGGAAAAAATTTAGTCAAAATAAATATTTTTGTCTTTTACAGTCTTAAAAAGCCGGTTTTAGACAATAACTGCATTTGGTAACCAATGGCCTGAAAAAAACTTTTTTGGGTCAAAATGACTCTATTTTGGTCTCCAAGTGTCTAAAAAGCCTTTTTTTTTAGTCAAAATAACTTTATTTGATCACCAAAGGTGTGAAAAAACTTTTAGCCAAAATGACTGTATTTTTGTCTTTTAAAGTCTTAAAACGCTTGTATTAGACACGATAACTGCATTTGCTCTCCAATGGCCTGAAATTTTATTTTTTGGTCAAAATGACTCTGTTTTGGTCTCCAAGTATGAAAAAAGCCTTTTATAGTCAAAATAGCTGCATTTGGTCACCAAAGGTCTGAAAATTGTTTTTTTGTCTAAATGACTGTATTTTTGTCTTTTACAGTCTTAAAAAGCCGGTTTTAGACAAGAAATCTGCATTTTGTCTCCAATGGCCTGAAAAAATGTTTTGGGTCAAAATGACTGTATTTTGGTCTCTCTATATTTTTTAGTCAAAATAACTGCATTTGGTCACGAAAGGTCTGAAAAAAATTTTTAAGTCAAAATTAATGTATTTTTGTCTTTTAGTCTTAAAAAGCCGGTTTTAGACAAGATAACTGCATTTGGTCTCCGATGGCCTGAAAAAAAATTTTTAGTCAAAATGACTGTATTTTGGTCTCCAATTGTCTAAAAAGCCTTTTTTCGTCAAAATAACTGCATTTGGTCACCAAAGGTCTGGAAAAAATTTAGTCAAAATAACTGTATTTTTGTCTTTTACAGTCTTAAAAAGCCGGTTTTAGACGATAACTGCATTTGGTAACTAATGGCCTGAAATTTTTTTTTGGGTCAAAATGACTCTATTTTGGTCTCCAAGTGTCTAAAAAGCCTTTTTTTAGTCAAAATAACTTTATTTGATCACCAAAGGTGTGAAAAAACTTTTAGTCAAAATGACTGTATTTATGTCTTTTAAAGTCTTAAAACGCTTGTATTAGACACGATAACTGCATTTGCTCTCCAATGGCCTGAAATTTTATTTTTTGGTCAAAATGACTGTTTTGGTCTCCAAGTATCAAAAAAGCATTTTTTAGTCAAAATAGCTGCATTTGGTCACCAAAGGTCTGAAAATTGTTTTTTTGTCTAAATGACTGTATTTTTGTCTTTTACAGTCTTAAAAAGCCGGTTTTAGACAAGAAATCTGCATTTTGTCTCCAATGGCCTGAAAAAATGTTTTGGGTCAAAATGACTGTATTTTGGTCTCTATATTTTTTAGTCAAAATAACTGCATTTGGTCACCAAAGGCCTGAAAAAAATTTTTTAAGTCAAAATTAATGTTTTTTTGTCTTTTAGTCTTAAAAAGCCGGTTTTAGACAAGATAACAGCATTTGGTCTCCAATGGCCTGAAAAAATTTTTTTGGTCAAAATGACTGTATTTTGGTCTCCAATTGTCTAAAAAGCCTTTTTTGGTCAAAATAACTGCATTTGGTCACCAAAGGTCTGGAAAAAAAATTATTCAAAATAACTGTATTTTTGTCTTTTACAGTCTTAAAAAGCCGGTTTTAGACGATAACTGCATTTGGTAACTAATGGCCTGAAAAAATGTTTTTGGTCAAAATGACTCTATTTTGGTCTCCAAGTGTCTAAAAAGCCTTTTTTTAGTCAAAATAACTTTATTTGATCACCAAAGGTGTGAAAAAACTTTTAGTCAAAATGACTGTATTTTTGTCTTTTAAAGTCTTAAAACGCTTGAATTAGACACGATATCTGCATTTGCTCTCCAATGGCCTGAAATTTTATTTTTTGGTCAAAATGACTCTGTTTTAGTCTCCAAGTATCAAAAAAGCCGTTTTAGTCAAAATAGCTGCATTTGGTCACCAAAGATCTGAAAATTGTTTTTTAAGTCAAAATGACTGTATTTTTGTCTTTAAGTCTTAAAAAGCCGGTTTTAGACAAGAAATCTGCATTTGGTCTCCAATGGCCTGAAAAAATTTTTTTGGTCAAAATGACTGTATTTTGGTCTCCAATTGTCTAAAAAGCCTTTTTTGTCAAAATAACTGCATTTGGTCACCAAAGGTCTGGAAAAAAATTTAGTCAAAATAACTGTATTTTTGTCTTTTACAGTCTTAAAAAGCCGGTTTTAGACGATAACTGCATTTGGTAACTAATGGCCTGAAAAAATGTTTTTGGTCAAAATGACTCTATTTTGGTCTCCAAGTGTCTAAAAAGCCTTTTTTTAGTCAAAATAACTTTATTTGATCACCAAAGGTGTGAAAAAACTTTTAGTCAAAATGACTGTATTTTTGTCTTTGAAAGTCTTAAAACGCTTGTATTAGACACGATAACTGCATTTGCTCTCCAATGGCCTGAAATTTTATTTTTTGGTCAAAATGACTCTGTTTTGGTCTCCAAGTATCAAAAAAGCATTTTTTAGTCAAAATAGCTGCATTTGGTCACCAAAGGTCTGAAAATTGTTTTTTTGTCTAAATGACTGTATTTTTGTCTTTTACAGTCTTAAAAAGCCGGTTTTAGACAAGATAACTGCATTTGGTCTCCAATGGCCTGAAAAAATATTTGGGGTCAAAATGACTGTATTTTGGTCTCCAATTGTTTAAAAAGCCTTTTTAGTCAATATAACTGCATTTGGTCACCAAAGGTCTGAAATTTTTTTTAGTCAAAATGAATATTTTTGTCTTTTAGATTCTTATAAAGCCGGTTTAGACAAAATAACTGCATTTTGTCTTCAATGCCCTGAAAAAACTATTTGGGTCAAAATGACTGTATTTTGTTCTTCAAGTGCCTAAAAAGCCTTTTTTTGTCAAAATAACTGCATTTGGTCACCAAAGGTCTGGAAAAAAATTTAGTCAAAATAACTGTATTTTTGTCTTTTACAGTCTTAAAAAGCCGGTTTTAGACAAGATAACTGCATTTGGTCTCCAATGGCCTGAAAAAAAAATTTTGGTCAAAATGACTGTATTTTGGTCTCCAATTGTCTAAAAAGCCTTTTTTAGTCAAAATAACTGCATTTGGTCACCAAAGGTCTGGAAAAAAATTTAGTCAAAATAACTGTATTTTTGTCTTTTACAGTCTTAAAAACCCGATTTTAGACGATAACTGCATTTGGTAACTAATGGCCTGAAAAAATGTTTTTGGTCAAAATGACTCTATTTTGGTCTCCAAGTGTCTAAAAAGCCTTTTTTTAGTCAAAATAACTTTATTTGATCACCAAAGGTGTGAAAAAACTTTTAGTCAAAATGACTGTATTTTTGTCTTTTAAAGTCTTAAAACGCTTGAATTAGACACGATATCTGCATTTGCTCCCCAATAGAATGAAATTTTATTTTTTGGTCAAAATTACTCTATTTTGGTCTCCAAGTATCAAAAAAGCCTTTTTTAGTCAAAATAGCTGCATTTGGTCACCAAAGGTCTGAAAATTGTTTTTTTGTCTAAATGACTGTATTTTTGTCTTTTACAGTCTTAAAAAGCCGGTTTTAGACAAGATAACTGCATTTGGTCTCCAATGGCCTGAAAAAATATTTGGGGTCAAAATGACTGTATTTTGGTCTCCAATTGTTTAAAAAGCCTTTTTAGTCAATATAACTGCATTTGGTCACCAAAGGTCTGAAATTTTTTTTAGTCAAAATGAATATTTTTGTCTTTTAGATTCTTATAAAGCCGGTTTAGACAAAATAACTGCATTTTGTCTTCAATGCCCTGAAAAAACTATTTGGGTCAAAATGACTGTATTTTGTTCTTCAAGTGCCTAAAAAGCCTTTTTTTGTCAAAATAACTGCATTTGGTCACCAAAGGTCTGGAAAAAAATTTAGTCAAAATAACTGTATTTTTGTCTTTTACAGTCTTAAAAAGCCGGTTTTAGACAAGATAACTGCATTTGGTCTCCAATGGCCTGAAAAAAAATTTTGGTCAAAATGACTGTATTTTGGTCTCCAATTGTCTAAAAAGCCTTTTTTAGTCAAAATAACTGCATTTGGTCACCAAAGGTCTGGAAAAAATTTAGTCAAAATAACTGTATTTTTGTCTTTTACAGTCTTAAAAACCCGATTTTAGACGATAACTGCATTTGGTAACTAATGGCCTGAAAAAGTGTTTTTGGTCAAAATGACTCTATTTTGGTCTCCAAGTGTCTAAAAAGCCTTTTTTTTAGTCAAAATAACTTTATTTGATCACCAAAGGTGTGAAAAAACTTTTAGTCAAAATGACTGTATTTTTGTCTTTTAAAGTCTTAAAACGCTTGAATTAGACACGATATCTGCATTTGCTCCCCAATAGAATGAAATTTTATTTTTTGGTCAAAATTACTCTGTTTTAGTCTCCAAGTATCAAAAAAGCCGTTTTTAGTCAAAATAGCTGCATTTGGTCACCAAGGGTCTGAAAATTGTTTTTTAAGTCAAAATGACTGTATTTTTGTCTTTTAGTCTTAAAAAGCCGGTTTTAGACAAGATAACTGCATTTGGTCTCCAATGGGCTGTTTTAGTCTCCAAGTATCAAAAAAGCCGTTTTTAGTCAAAATAGCTGCATTTGGTCACCAAAGGTCTGAAAATTGTTTTTTTGTCTAAATGACTGTATTTTTGTCTTTTACAGTCTTAAAAAGCCGGTTTTAAACAAGAAATTTGCATTTTGTCTCCAATGGCCTGAAAAAATGTTTTGGGTCAAAATGACTGTATTTTGGTCTCTATATTTTTTAGTCAAAATAACTGCATTTGGTCACCAAAGGCCTGAAAAAAAATTTTTAAGTCAAAATTAATGTTTTTTTGTCTTTTAGTCTTAAAAAGCCGGTTTTAGACAAGATAACTGCATTTGGTCTCCAATGGCCTGAAAAAATGTTTTTGGTCAAAATGACTGTATTTTGGTCTCCAATTGTCTAAAAAGCCTTTTTTGGTCAAAATAACTGCATTTGGTCACCAAAGGTCTGGAAAAAAATTATTCAAAATAACTGTATTTTTGTCTTTTACAGTCTTAAAAAGCCGGTTTTAGACGATAACTGCATTTGGTAACTAATGGCCTGAAAAAATGTTTTTGGTCAAAATGACTCTATTTTGGTCTCCAAGTGTCTAAAAAGCCTTTTTTTAGTCAAAATAATTTTATTTGATCACCAAAGGTGTGAAAAAACTTTTAGTCAAAATGACTGTATTTTTGTCTTTTAAAGTCTTAAAACCCTTGTATTAGACACGATAACTGCATTTGCTCTCCAATGGCCTGAAATTTTATTTTTTGGTCAAAATGACTCTGTTTTGGTCTCCAAGTATCAAAAAAGCCTTTTTTAGTCAAAATAGCTGCATTTGGTCACCAAAGGTCTGAAAATTGTTTTTTTGTCTAAATGACTGTATTTTTGTCTTTTACAGTCTTAAAAGACGGTTTTAGACAAGATAACTGCATTTGGTCTCCAATGGCCTGAAAAAATATTTGGGGTCAAAATGACTGTATTTTGGTCTCCAATTGTTTAAAAAGCCTTTTTAGTCAATATAACTGCATTTGGTCACCAAAGGTCTGAAATTTTTTTTAGTCAAAATGAATATTTTTGTCTTTTAGATTCTTATAAAGCCGGTTTAGACAAAATAACTGCATTTTGTCTTCAATGCCCTGAAAAAACAATTTGGGTCAAAATGACTGTATTTTGTTCTTCAAGTGCCTAAAAAGCCTTTTTTTGTCAAAATAACTGCATTTGGTCACCAAAGGTCTGGAAAAAAATTTAGTCAAAATAACTGTATTTTTGTCTTTTACAGTCTTAAAAAGCCGGTTTTAGACAAGATAACTGCATTTGGTCTCCAATGGCCTGAAAAAAAAATTTTGGTCAAAATGACTCTATTTTGGTCTCCAATTGTCTAAAAAGCCTTTTTTAGTCAAAATAACTGCATTTGGTCACCAAAGGTCTGGAAAAAATTTAGTCAAAATAACTGTATTTTTGTCTTTTACAGTCTTAAAAACCCGATTTTAGACGATAACTGCATTTGGTAACTAATGGCCTGAAAAAATGTTTTTGGTCAAAATGACTCTATTTTGGTCTCCAAGTGTCTAAAAAGCCATTTTTCATTTTTAGTCAAAATGACTGTATTTTTGTCTCTTAGAGTCTTAAAAGCCGGTTTTAGATAAGATAACTGCATTTGGTCTCCAATGGCCTACAAAACTATGTGGGTCACAATGACTGTATTTTGGTCTTCAAGTGTCTAAAAAGCCTTTTTTAGTCAAAAGAACTGCATTTGGTCACCAAAGGTCTGAAAACATTTTTTAGTCAAAATGACTGTATTTTTGTCTTTTAGAGTCTTAAAAAGCCGGTTTTAGATAAGATAACTGCATTTGGTCTCCAATGGCCTACAAAACTATGTGGGTCACAATGACTGTATTTTGGTCTTCAAGTGTCTAAAAATCCTTTTTTAGTCAAAAGAACTGCATTTTGTTCACCAAAGGTCTGAAAACATTTTTTAGTCAAAATAACTGAATTTTGTTTTTTAGAGTCTTATAAAGACGGTTTTAGGCAAGATAACTGCAGTTTGTCTCCAATGGCCTGAAAAAACTTTTTGGGTAAAATGACTGTATTTTGGTCTCCAAGTGTCTAAAAAGCCTTTTTTAGTCAAAAGAACTGCATTTGGTCACCAAAGGTCTGAAATTTTTTTTAAGTCAAAATGACTGTATTTTTGTCTTTTAGTCTTAAAAAGCCGGTTTTAGACAAGATAACTGCATTTGGTCTCCAATGGCCTGAAAAATTTTTGGGGGTCAAAATTACTGTATTTTGGTCTCCAATTGTCTAAAAAGCCTTTTTTAGTGAAAATAACTGCATTTGGTCACCAAAGGTCTGGAAAAAAATTTAGTCAAAATGAATATTTTTGTCTTTTAGATTCTTATAAAGCCGGTTTAGACAAAATAACTGCATTTTGTCTTCAATGGCCTGAAAAAACTATTTTGGTCAAAATGACTTTATTTTGTTCTTCAAGCGTCTAAAAAGCCTTTTTTAGTCAAAATAACTGCATTTGGTCACCAAAGGTCTGAATTTTTTTAAGTCAAAATGACTGTATTTTTGTCTTTTAGTCTTAAAAAGCCGGTTTTAGACAAGATAACTGCATTTGGTCTCCAATGGCCTGAAAATTTTTTTGGGGTCAAAATGACTGTATTTTGGTCTCCAATTGTCTAAAAAGCCTTTTTTAGTCAAAATAACTGCATTTGGTCACCAAAGGTCTGGAAAAAATTTAGTCAAAATAAATATTTTTGTCTTTTACAGTCTTAAAAAGCCGGTTTTAGACAATAACTGCATTTGGTAACCAATGGCCTGAAAAAAACTTTTTTGGGTCAAAATGACTCTATTTTGGTCTCCAAGTGTCTAAAAAGCCTTTTTTTTTAGTCAAAATAACTTTATTTGATCACCAAAGGTGTGAAAAAACTTTTAGCCAAAATGACTGTATTTTTGTCTTTTAAAGTCTTAAAACGCTTGTATTAGACACGATAACTGCATTTGCTCTCCAATGGCCTGAAATTTTATTTTTTGGTCAAAATGACTCTGTTTTGGTCTCCAAGTATGAAAAAAGCCTTTTATAGTCAAAATAGCTGCATTTGGTCACCAAAGGTCTGAAAATTGTTTTTTTGTCTAAATGACTGTATTTTTGTCTTTTACAGTCTTAAAAAGCCGGTTTTAGACAAGAAATCTGCATTTTGTCTCCAATGGCCTGAAAAAATGTTTTGGGTCAAAATGACTGTATTTTGGTCTCTCTATATTTTTTAGTCAAAATAACTGCATTTGGTCACGAAAGGTCTGAAAAAAATTTTTAAGTCAAAATTAATGTATTTTTGTCTTTTAGTCTTAAAAAGCCGGTTTTAGACAAGATAACTGCATTTGGTCTCCGATGGCCTGAAAAAAAATTTTTAGTCAAAATGACTGTATTTTGGTCTCCAATTGTCTAAAAAGCCTTTTTTCGTCAAAATAACTGCATTTGGTCACCAAAGGTCTGGAAAAAATTTAGTCAAAATAACTGTATTTTTGTCTTTTACAGTCTTAAAAAGCCGGTTTTAGACGATAACTGCATTTGGTAACTAATGGCCTGAAATTTTTTTTTGGGTCAAAATGACTCTATTTTGGTCTCCAAGTGTCTAAAAAGCCTTTTTTTAGTCAAAATAACTTTATTTGATCACCAAAGGTGTGAAAAAACTTTTAGTCAAAATGACTGTATTTATGTCTTTTAAAGTCTTAAAACGCTTGTATTAGACACGATAACTGCATTTGCTCTCCAATGGCCTGAAATTTTATTTTTTGGTCAAAATGACTGTTTTGGTCTCCAAGTATCAAAAAAGCATTTTTTAGTCAAAATAGCTGCATTTGGTCACCAAAGGTCTGAAAATTGTTTTTTTGTCTAAATGACTGTATTTTTGTCTTTTACAGTCTTAAAAAGCCGGTTTTAGACAAGAAATCTGCATTTTGTCTCCAATGGCCTGAAAAAATGTTTTGGGTCAAAATGACTGTATTTTGGTCTCTATATTTTTTAGTCAAAATAACTGCATTTGGTCACCAAAGGCCTGAAAAAAATTTTTTAAGTCAAAATTAATGTTTTTTTGTCTTTTAGTCTTAAAAAGCCGGTTTTAGACAAGATAACAGCATTTGGTCTCCAATGGCCTGAAAAAATTTTTTTGGTCAAAATGACTGTATTTTGGTCTCCAATTGTCTAAAAAGCCTTTTTTGGTCAAAATAACTGCATTTGGTCACCAAAGGTCTGGAAAAAAAATTATTCAAAATAACTGTATTTTTGTCTTTTACAGTCTTAAAAAGCCGGTTTTAGACGATAACTGCATTTGGTAACTAATGGCCTGAAAAAATGTTTTTGGTCAAAATGACTCTATTTTGGTCTCCAAGTGTCTAAAAAGCCTTTTTTTAGTCAAAATAACTTTATTTGATCACCAAAGGTGTGAAAAAACTTTTAGTCAAAATGACTGTATTTTTGTCTTTTAAAGTCTTAAAACGCTTGAATTAGACACGATATCTGCATTTGCTCTCCAATGGCCTGAAATTTTATTTTTTGGTCAAAATGACTCTGTTTTAGTCTCCAAGTATCAAAAAAGCCGTTTTAGTCAAAATAGCTGCATTTGGTCACCAAAGATCTGAAAATTGTTTTTTAAGTCAAAATGACTGTATTTTTGTCTTTAAGTCTTAAAAAGCCGGTTTTAGACAAGAAATCTGCATTTGGTCTCCAATGGCCTGAAAAAATTTTTTTGGTCAAAATGACTGTATTTTGGTCTCCAATTGTCTAAAAAGCCTTTTTTGTCAAAATAACTGCATTTGGTCACCAAAGGTCTGGAAAAAAATTTAGTCAAAATAACTGTATTTTTGTCTTTTACAGTCTTAAAAAGCCGGTTTTAGACGATAACTGCATTTGGTAACTAATGGCCTGAAAAAATGTTTTTGGTCAAAATGACTCTATTTTGGTCTCCAAGTGTCTAAAAAGCCTTTTTTAGTCAAAATAACTTTATTTGATCACCAAAGGTGTGAAAAAACTTTTAGTCAAAATGACTGTATTTTTGTCTTTGAAAGTCTTAAAACGCTTGTATTAGACACGATAACTGCATTTGCTCTCCAATGGCCTGAAATTTTATTTTTTGGTCAAAATGACTCTGTTTTGGTCTCCAAGTATCAAAAAAGCATTTTTTAGTCAAAATAGCTGCATTTGGTCACCAAAGGTCTGAAAATTGTTTTTTTGTCTAAATGACTGTATTTTTGTCTTTTACAGTCTTAAAAAGCCGGTTTTAGACAAGATAACTGCATTTGGTCTCCAATGGCCTGAAAAAATATTTGGGGTCAAAATGACTGTATTTTGGTCTCCAATTGTTTAAAAAGCCTTTTTAGTCAATATAACTGCATTTGGTCACCAAAGGTCTGAAATTTTTTTTAGTCAAAATGAATATTTTTGTCTTTTAGATTCTTATAAAGCCGGTTTAGACAAAATAACTGCATTTTGTCTTCAATGCCCTGAAAAAACTATTTGGGTCAAAATGACTGTATTTTGTTCTTCAAGTGCCTAAAAAGCCTTTTTTTGTCAAAATAACTGCATTTGGTCACCAAAGGTCTGGAAAAAAATTTAGTCAAAATAACTGTATTTTTGTCTTTTACAGTCTTAAAAAGCCGGTTTTAGACAAGATAACTGCATTTGGTCTCCAATGGCCTGAAAAAAAAATTTTGGTCAAAATGACTGTATTTTGGTCTCCAATTGTCTAAAAAGCCTTTTTTAGTCAAAATAACTGCATTTGGTCACCAAAGGTCTGGAAAAAAATTTAGTCAAAATAACTGTATTTTTGTCTTTTACAGTCTTAAAAACCCGATTTTAGACGATAACTGCATTTGGTAACTAATGGCCTGAAAAAATGTTTTTGGTCAAAATGACTCTATTTTGGTCTCCAAGTGTCTAAAAAGCCTTTTTTTAGTCAAAATAACTTTATTTGATCACCAAAGGTGTGAAAAAACTTTTAGTCAAAATGACTGTATTTTTGTCTTTTAAAGTCTTAAAACGCTTGAATTAGACACGATATCTGCATTTGCTCCCCAATAGAATGAAATTTTATTTTTTGGTCAAAATTACTCTATTTTGGTCTCCAAGTATCAAAAAAGCCTTTTTTAGTCAAAATAGCTGCATTTGGTCACCAAAGGTCTGAAAATTGTTTTTTTGTCTAAATGACTGTATTTTTGTCTTTTACAGTCTTAAAAAGCCGGTTTTAGACAAGATAACTGCATTTGGTCTCCAATGGCCTGAAAAAATATTTGGGGTCAAAATGACTGTATTTTGGTCTCCAATTGTTTAAAAAGCCTTTTTAGTCAATATAACTGCATTTGGTCACCAAAGGTCTGAAATTTTTTTTAGTCAAAATGAATATTTTTGTCTTTTAGATTCTTATAAAGCCGGTTTAGACAAAATAACTGCATTTTGTCTTCAATGCCCTGAAAAAACTATTTGGGTCAAAATGACTGTATTTTGTTCTTCAAGTGCCTAAAAAGCCTTTTTTTGTCAAAATAACTGCATTTGGTCACCAAAGGTCTGGAAAA
The DNA here is from genome assembly GCF_965119305.1 of Pelophylax lessonae. Lineage (NCBI taxonomy): Eukaryota > Metazoa > Chordata > Amphibia > Anura > Ranidae > Pelophylax > Pelophylax lessonae. The sequence goes on along the minus strand of NW_028120083.1, from coordinate 145,340 downwards.
AAATTTAGTCAAAATAACTGTATTTTTGTCTTTTACAGTCTTAAAAAGCCGGTTTTAGACAAGATAACTGCATTTGGTCTCCAATGGCCTGAAAAAAAATTTTGGTCAAAATGACTGTATTTTGGTCTCCAATTGTCTAAAAAGCCTTTTTTAGTCAAAATAACTGCATTTGGTCACCAAAGGTCTGGAAAAAATTTAGTCAAAATAACTGTATTTTTGTCTTTTACAGTCTTAAAAACCCGATTTTAGACGATAACTGCATTTGGTAACTAATGGCCTGAAAAAGTGTTTTTGGTCAAAATGACTCTATTTTGGTCTCCAAGTGTCTAAAAAGCCTTTTTTTTAGTCAAAATAACTTTATTTGATCACCAAAGGTGTGAAAAAACTTTTAGTCAAAATGACTGTATTTTTGTCTTTTAAAGTCTTAAAACGCTTGAATTAGACACGATATCTGCATTTGCTCCCCAATAGAATGAAATTTTATTTTTTGGTCAAAATTACTCTGTTTTAGTCTCCAAGTATCAAAAAAGCCGTTTTTAGTCAAAATAGCTGCATTTGGTCACCAAGGGTCTGAAAATTGTTTTTTAAGTCAAAATGACTGTATTTTTGTCTTTTAGTCTTAAAAAGCCGGTTTTAGACAAGATAACTGCATTTGGTCTCCAATGGGCTGTTTTAGTCTCCAAGTATCAAAAAAGCCGTTTTTAGTCAAAATAGCTGCATTTGGTCACCAAAGGTCTGAAAATTGTTTTTTTGTCTAAATGACTGTATTTTTGTCTTTTACAGTCTTAAAAAGCCGGTTTTAAACAAGAAATTTGCATTTTGTCTCCAATGGCCTGAAAAAATGTTTTGGGTCAAAATGACTGTATTTTGGTCTCTATATTTTTTAGTCAAAATAACTGCATTTGGTCACCAAAGGCCTGAAAAAAAATTTTTAAGTCAAAATTAATGTTTTTTTGTCTTTTAGTCTTAAAAAGCCGGTTTTAGACAAGATAACTGCATTTGGTCTCCAATGGCCTGAAAAAATGTTTTTGGTCAAAATGACTGTATTTTGGTCTCCAATTGTCTAAAAAGCCTTTTTTGGTCAAAATAACTGCATTTGGTCACCAAAGGTCTGGAAAAAAATTATTCAAAATAACTGTATTTTTGTCTTTTACAGTCTTAAAAAGCCGGTTTTAGACGATAACTGCATTTGGTAACTAATGGCCTGAAAAAATGTTTTTGGTCAAAATGACTCTATTTTGGTCTCCAAGTGTCTAAAAAGCCTTTTTTTAGTCAAAATAATTTTATTTGATCACCAAAGGTGTGAAAAAACTTTTAGTCAAAATGACTGTATTTTTGTCTTTTAAAGTCTTAAAACCCTTGTATTAGACACGATAACTGCATTTGCTCTCCAATGGCCTGAAATTTTATTTTTTGGTCAAAATGACTCTGTTTTGGTCTCCAAGTATCAAAAAAGCCTTTTTTAGTCAAAATAGCTGCATTTGGTCACCAAAGGTCTGAAAATTGTTTTTTTGTCTAAATGACTGTATTTTTGTCTTTTACAGTCTTAAAAGACGGTTTTAGACAAGATAACTGCATTTGGTCTCCAATGGCCTGAAAAAATATTTGGGGTCAAAATGACTGTATTTTGGTCTCCAATTGTTTAAAAAGCCTTTTTAGTCAATATAACTGCATTTGGTCACCAAAGGTCTGAAATTTTTTTTAGTCAAAATGAATATTTTTGTCTTTTAGATTCTTATAAAGCCGGTTTAGACAAAATAACTGCATTTTGTCTTCAATGCCCTGAAAAAACAATTTGGGTCAAAATGACTGTATTTTGTTCTTCAAGTGCCTAAAAAGCCTTTTTTTGTCAAAATAACTGCATTTGGTCACCAAAGGTCTGGAAAAAAATTTAGTCAAAATAACTGTATTTTTGTCTTTTACAGTCTTAAAAAGCCGGTTTTAGACAAGATAACTGCATTTGGTCTCCAATGGCCTGAAAAAAAAATTTTGGTCAAAATGACTCTATTTTGGTCTCCAATTGTCTAAAAAGCCTTTTTTAGTCAAAATAACTGCATTTGGTCACCAAAGGTCTGGAAAAAATTTAGTCAAAATAACTGTATTTTTGTCTTTTACAGTCTTAAAAACCCGATTTTAGACGATAACTGCATTTGGTAACTAATGGCCTGAAAAAATGTTTTTGGTCAAAATGACTCTATTTTGGTCTCCAAGTGTCTAAAAAGCCATTTTTCATTTTTAGTCAAAATGACTGTATTTTTGTCTCTTAGAGTCTTAAAAGCCGGTTTTAGATAAGATAACTGCATTTGGTCTCCAATGGCCTACAAAACTATGTGGGTCACAATGACTGTATTTTGGTCTTCAAGTGTCTAAAAAGCCTTTTTTAGTCAAAAGAACTGCATTTGGTCACCAAAGGTCTGAAAACATTTTTTAGTCAAAATGACTGTATTTTTGTCTTTTAGAGTCTTAAAAAGCCGGTTTTAGATAAGATAACTGCATTTGGTCTCCAATGGCCTACAAAACTATGTGGGTCACAATGACTGTATTTTGGTCTTCAAGTGTCTAAAAATCCTTTTTTAGTCAAAAGAACTGCATTTTGTTCACCAAAGGTCTGAAAACATTTTTTAGTCAAAATAACTGAATTTTGTTTTTTAGAGTCTTATAAAGACGGTTTTAGGCAAGATAACTGCAGTTTGTCTCCAATGGCCTGAAAAAACTTTTTGGGTAAAATGACTGTATTTTGGTCTCCAAGTGTCTAAAAAGCCTTTTTTAGTCAAAAGAACTGCATTTGGTCACCAAAGGTCTGAAATTTTTTTTAAGTCAAAATGACTGTATTTTTGTCTTTTAGTCTTAAAAAGCCGGTTTTAGACAAGATAACTGCATTTGGTCTCCAATGGCCTGAAAAATTTTTGGGGGTCAAAATTACTGTATTTTGGTCTCCAATTGTCTAAAAAGCTTTTTTTAGTGAAAATAACTGCATTTGGTCACCAAAGGTCTGGAAAAAAATTTAGTCAAAATGAATATTTTTGTCTTTTAGATTCTTATAAAGCCGGTTTAGACAAAATAACTGCATTTTGTCTTCAATGGCCTGAAAAAACTATTTTGGTCAAAATGACTTTATTTTGTTCTTCAAGCGTCTAAAAAGCCTTTTTTAGTCAAAATAACTGCATTTGGTCACCAAAGGTCTGAATTTTTTTAAGTCAAAATGACTGTATTTTTGTCTTTTAGTCTTAAAAAGCCGGTTTTAGACAAGATAACTGCATTTGGTCTCCAATGGCCTGAAAATTTTTTTGGGGTCAAAATGACTGTATTTTGGTCTCCAATTGTCTAAAAAGCCTTTTTTAGTCACAATAACTGCATTTGGTCACCAAAGGTCTGGAAAAAATTTAGTCAAAATAAATATTTTTGTCTTTTACAGTCTTAAAAAGCCGGTTTTAGACAATAACTGCATTTGGTAACCAATGGCCTGAAAAAAATTTTTTGGGTCAAAATGACTCTATTTTGGTCTCCAAGTGTCTAAAAAGCCTTTTTTTTAGTCAAAATAACTTTATTTGATCACCAAAGGTGTGAAAAAACTTTTAGCCAAAATGACTGTATTTTTGTCTTTTAAAGTCTTAAAACGCTTGTATTAGACACGATAACTGCATTTGCTCTCCAATGGCCTGAAATTTTATTTTTTGGTCAAAATGACTCTGTTTTGGTCTCCAAGTATGAACAAAGCCTTTTATAGTCAAAATAGCTGCATTTGGTCACCAAAGGTCTGAAAATTGTTTTTTTGTCTAAATGACTGTATTTTTGTCTTTTACAGTCTTAAAAAGCCGGTTTTAGACAAGAAATCTGCATTTTGTCTCCAATGGCCTGAAAAAATGTTTTGGGTCAAAATGACTGTATTTTGGTCTCTCTATATTTTTTAGTCAAAATAACTGCATTTGGTCACGAAAGGTCTGAAAAAATTTTTAAGTCAAAATTAATGTATTTTTGTCTTTTAGTCTTAAAAAGCCGGTTTTAGACAAGATAACTGCATTTGGTCTCCGATGGCCTGAAAAAATTTTTTTAGTCAAAATGACTGTATTTTGGTCTCCAATTGTCTAAAAAGCCTTTTTTCGTCAAAATAACTGCATTTGGTCACCAAAGGTCTGGAAAAAATGTAGTCAAAATAACTGTATTTTTGTCTTTTACAGTCTTAAAAAGCCGGTTTTAGACGATAACTGCATTTGGTAACTAATGGCCTGAAAATTTTTTTGGGTCAAAATGACTCTATTTTGGTCTCCAAGTGTCTAAAAAGCCTTTTTTTAGTCAAAATAACTTTATTTGATCACCAAAGGTGTGAAAAAACTTTTAGTCAAAATGACTGTATTTATGTCTTTTAAAGTCTTAAAACGCTTGTATTAGACACGATAACTGCATTTGCTCTCCAATGGCCTGAAATTTTATTTTTTGGTCAAAATGACTGTTTTGGTCTCCAAGTATCAAAAAAGCATTTTTTAGTCAAAATAGCTGCATTTGGTCACCAAAGGTCTGAAAATTGTTTTTTTGTCTAAATGACTGTATTTTTGTCTTTTACAGTCTTAAAAAGCCGGTTTTAGACAAGATAACTGCATTTGGTCTCCAATGGCCTGAAAAAATGTTTTGGGTCAAAATGACTGTATTTTGGTCTCTCTATATTTTTTAGTCAAAATAACTGCATTTGGTCACCAAAGGTCTGAAAAATTTTTTTTAGTCAAAATGACTGTATTTTTGTCTTTTAGTCTTAAAAAGCCGGTTTTAGACAAGATAACTGCATTTGGTCTCTAATGGCCTGAAAATATTTTTTCAGTATTTTGATCTCCAATTGTCTAAAAAGCCTTTTTTAGTCAAAATAACTGCATTTGGTCACCAAAGGTCTGAAAATTTTTTTTAGTCAAAATGACTATTGTTGTCTTTTAGATTCTTTAAAAAGTCGGTTTAGACAAGATAACTGCATTTTGTCTTCAATGGCCTGAAAAACTGTGGGTCACAATGACTGTATTTTGGTCTTCAAGTGTCTAAAAAGCCTTTTTTTTTAGTCAAAAGAACTGCATTTGGTCACCAAAGGTCTGAAAAAATTTTTTAAGTCAAAATGACTGTATTTTTGTCTTTTAGTCTTAAAAAGCCGGTTTTAGACAAGATAACTGCATGTGCTCTCCAATGGTCTACAAAACTATGTGGGTCACAATGACTGTATTTTGGTCTTCAAGTGTCTAAAAAGCCTTTTTTTTAGTCAAAAGAACTGCATTTGGTCACCAAAGGTCTGAAAAAAAATTTTAAGTCAAAATGACTGTATTTTTGTCTTTTAGTCTTAAAAAGCCGGTTTTAGACAAGATAACTGCATTTGGTCTCTAATGGCCTGAAAATATTTTTTCAGTATTTTGGTCTCCAATTGTCTAAAAAGCCTTTTTTAGTCAAGATAACTGCATTTGGTCTCCAATGGCCTGAAAAATTTTTTGGGGTCAAAATGACTGTATTTTGGTCTCCAATTGTCTAAAAAGCCTTTTTTAGTCAAAATAACTGCATTTGGTCACCAAAGGTCTGGAAAAAAATTATTCAAAATAACTGTATTTTTGTCTTTTACAGTCTTAAAAAGCCGGTTTTAGACGATAACTGCATTTGGTAACTAATGGCCTGAAAAAATGTTTTTGGTCAAAATGACTCTATTTTGGTCTCCAAGTGTCTAAAAAGCCTTTTTTTAGTCAAAATAACTTTATTTGATCACCAAAGGTGTGAAAAAACTTTTAGTCAAAATGACTGTATTTTTGTCTTTTAAAGTCTTAAAACGCTTGAATTAGACACGATATCTGCATTTGCTCTCCAATGGCCTGAAATTTTATTTTTTGGTCAAAATGACTCTGTTTTAGTCTCCAAGTATCAAAAAAGCCGTTTTAGTCAAAATAGCTGCATTTGGTCACCAAAGATCTGAAAATTGTTTTTTAAGTCAAAATGACTGTATTTTTGTCTTTAAGTCTTAAAAAGCCGGTTTTAGACAAGAAATCTGCATTTGGTCTCCAATGGCCTGAAAAAATTTTTTTGGTCAAAATGACTGTATTTTGGTCTCCAATTGTCTAAAAAGCCTTTTTTGTCAAAATAACTGCATTTGGTCACCAAAGGTCTGAAAAAAAATTTAGTCAAAATAACTGTATTTTTGTCTTTTACAGTCTTAAAAAGCCGGTTTTAGACGATAACTGCATTTGGTAACTAATGGCCTGAAAAAATGTTTTTGGTCAAAATGACTCTATTTTGGTCTCCAAGTGTCTAAAAAGCCTTTTTTAGTCAAAATAACTTTATTTGATCACCAAAGGTGTGAAAAAACTTTTAGTCAAAATGACTGTATTTTTGTCTTTGAAAGTCTTAAAACTCTTGTATTAGACACGATAACTGCATTTGCTCTCCAATGGCCTGAAATTTTATTTTTTGGTGAAAATGACTCTGTTTTGGTCTCCAAGTATCAAAAAAGCCTTTTTTAGTCAAAATAGCTGCATTTGGTCACCAAAGGTCTGAAAATTGTTTTTTTGTCTAAATGACTGTATTTTTGTCTTTTACAGTCTTAAAAAGCCGGTTTTAGACAAGATAACTGCATTTGGTCTCCAATGGCCTGAAAAAATATTTGGGGTCAAAATGACTGTATTTTGGTCTCCAATTGTTTAAAAAGCCTTTTTAGTCAATATAACTGCATTTGGTCACCAAAGGTCTGAAATTTTTTTTAGTCAAAATGAATATTTTTGTCTTTTAGATTCTTATAAAGCCGGTTTAGACAAAATAACTGCATTTTGTCTTCAATGCCCTGAAAAAACTATTTGGGTCAAAATGACTGTATTTTGTTCTTCAAGTGCCTAAAAAGCCTTTTTTTGTCAAAATAACTGCATTTGGTCACCAAAGGTCTGGAAAAAAATTTAGTCAAAATAACTGTATTTTTGTCTTTTACAGTCTTAAAAAGCCGGTTTTAGACAAGATAACTGCATTTGGTCTCCAATGGCCTGAAAAAAAATTTTGGTCAAAATGACTGTATTTTGGTCTCCAATTGTCTAAAAAGCCTTTTTTAGTCAAAATAACTGCATTTGGTCACCAAAGGTCTGGAAAAAAATTTAGTCAAAATAACTGTATTTTTGTCTTTTACAGTCTTAAAAACCCGATTTTAGACGATAACTGCATTTGGTAACTAATGGCCTGAAAAAATGTTTTTGGTCAAAATGACTCTATTTTGGTCTCCAAGTGTCTAAAAAGCCTTTTTTTAGTCAAAATAACTTTATTTGATCACCAAAGGTGTGAAAAAACTTTTAGTCAAAATGACTGTATTTTTGTCTTTTAAAGTCTTAAAACGCTTGAATTAGACACGATATCTGCATTTGCTCCCCAATAGAATGAAATTTTATTTTTTGGTCAAAATGACTCTGTTTTAGTCTCCAAGTATCAAAAAAGCCGTTTTTAGTCAAAATAGCTGCATTTGGTCACCAAAGGTCTGAAAATTGTTTTTTTAAGTCAAAATGACTGTATTTTTGTCTTTTAGTCTTAAAAAGCCGGTTTTAGACAAGATAACTGCATTTGGTCTCCAATGGCCTGTTTTAGTCTCCAAGTATCAAAAAAGCCGTTTTTAGTCAAAATAGCTGCATTTGGTCACCAAAGGTCTGAAAATTGTTTTTTTGTCTAAATGACTGTATTTTTGTCTTTTACAGTCTTAAAAAGCCGGTTTTAGACAAGAAATCTGCATTTTGTCTCCAATGGCCTGAAAAAATGTTTTGGGTCAAAATGACTGTATTTTGGTCTCTATATTTTTTAGTCAAAATAACTGCATTTGGTCACCAAAGGCCTGAAAAAAAAATTTTAAGTCAAAATTAATGTTTTTTTGTCTTTTAGTCTTAAAAAGCCGGTTTTAGACAAGATAACTGCATTTGGTCTCCAATGGCCTGAAAAAAATTTTTTGGTCAAAATGACTGTATTTTGGTCTCCAATTGTCTAAAAAGCCTTTTATGGTCAAAATAACTGCATTTGGTCACCAAAGGTCTGGAAAAAAAATTATTCAAAATAACTGTATTTTTGTCTTTTACAGTCTTAAAAAGCCGGTTTTAGACGATAACTGCATTTGGTAACTAATGGCCTGAAAAAATGTTTTTGGTCAAAATGACTCTATTTTGGTCTCCAAGTGTCTAAAAAGCCTTTTTTTAGTCAAAATAACTTTATTTGATCACCAAAGGTGTGAAAAAACTTTTAGTCAAAATGACTGTATTTTTGTCTTTTAAAGTCTTAAAACGCTTGAATTAGACACGATATCTGCATTTGCTCTCCAATGGCCTGAAATTTTATTTTTTGGTCAAAATGACTCTGTTTTAGTCTCCAAGTATCAAAAAAGCCGTTTTAGTCAAAATAGCTGCATTTGGTCACCAAAGGTCTGAAAATTGTTTTTTAAGTCAAAATGACTGTATTTTTGTCTTTAAGTCTTAAAAAGCCGGTTTTAGACAAGAAATCTGCATTTGGTCTCCAATGGCCTGAAAAAATTTTTTTGGTCAAAATGACTGTATTTTGGTCTCCAATTGTCTAAAAAGCCTTTTTTGTCAAAATAACTGCATTTGGTCACCAAAGGTCTGGAAAAAAATTTAGTCAAAATAACTGTATTTTTGTCTTTTACAGTCTTAAAAAGCCGGTTTTAGACGATAACTGCATTTGGTAACTAATGGCCTGAAAAAATGTTTTTGGTCAAAATGACTCTATTTTGGTCTCCAAGTGTCTAAAAAGCCTTTTTTTAGTCAAAATAACTTTATTTGATCACCAAAGGTGTGAAAAAACTTTTAGTCAAAATGACTGTATTTTTGTCTTTGAAAGTCTTAAAACGCTTGTATTAGACACGATAACTGCATTTGCTCTCCAATGGCCTGAAATTTTATTTTTTGGTCAAAATGACTCTATTTTGGTCTCCAAGTATCAAAAAAGCCTTTTTTAGTCAAAATAGCTGCATTTGGTCACCAAAGGTCTGAAAATTGTTTTTTTGTCTAAATGACTGTATTTTTGTCTTTTACAGTCTTAAAAAGCCGGTTTTAGACAAGATAACTGCATTTGGTCTCCAATGGCCTGAAAAAATATTTGGGGTCAAAATGACTGTATTTTGGTCTCCAATTGTTTAAAAAGCCTTTTTAGTCAATATAACTGCATTTGGTCACCAAAGGTCTGAAATTTTTTTTAGTCAAAATGAATATTTTTGTCTTTTAGATTCTTATAAAGCCGGTTTAGACAAAATAACTGCATTTTGTCTTCAATGCCCTGAAAAAACTATTTGGGTCAAAATGACTGTATTTTGTTCTTCAAGTGCCTAAAAAGCCTTTTTTGTCAAAATAACTGCATTTGGTCACCAAAGGTCTGGAAAAAAATTTAGTCAAAATAACTGTATTTTTGTCTTTTACAGTCTTAAAAAGCCGGTTTTAGACAAGATAACTGCATTTGGTCTCCAATGGCCTGAAAAAAAAATTTTGGTCAAAATGACTGTATTTTGGTCTCCAATTGTCTAAAAAGCCTTTTTTAGTCAAAATAACTGCATTTGGTCACCAAAGGTCTGGAAAAAATTTAGTCAAAATAACTGTATTTTTGTCTTTTACAGTCTTAAAAACCCGATTTTAGACGATAACTGCATTTGGTAACTAATGGCCTGAAAAAGTGTTTTTGGTCAAAATGACTCTATTTTGGTCTCCAAGTGTCTAAAAAGCCTTTTTTTTAGTCAAAATAACTTTATTTGATCACCAAAGGTGTGAAAAAACTTTTAGTCAAAATGACTGTATTTTTGTCTTTTAAAGTCTTAAAACGCTTGAATTAGACACGATATCTGCATTTGCTCCCCAATAGAATGAAATTTTATTTTTTGGTCAAAATTACTCTGTTTTAGTCTCCAAGTATCAAAAAAGCCGTTTTTAGTCAAAATAGCTGCATTTGGTCACCAAGGGTCTGAAAATTGTTTTTTAAGTCAAAATGACTGTATTTTTGTCTTTTAGTCTTAAAAAGCCGGTTTTAGACAAGATAACTGCATTTGGTCTCCAATGGGCTGTTTTAGTCTCCAAGTATCAAAAAAGCCGTTTTTAGTCAAAATAGCTGCATTTGGTCACCAAAGGTCTGAAAATTGTTTTTTTGTCTAAATGACTGTATTTTTGTCTTTTACAGTCTTAAAAAGCCGGTTTTAAACAAGAAATTTGCATTTTGTCTCCAATGGCCTGAAAAAATGTTTTGGGTCAAAATGACTGTATTTTGGTCTCTATATTTTTTAGTCAAAATAACTGCATTTGGTCACCAAAGGCCTGAAAAAAAATTTTTAAGTCAAAATTAATGTTTTTTTGTCTTTTAGTCTTAAAAAGCCGGTTTTAGACAAGATAACTGCATTTGGTCTCCAATGGCCTGAAAAAATTTTTTTGGTCAAAATGACTGTATTTTGGTCTCCAATTGTCTAAAAAGCCTTTTTTGGTCAAAATAACTGCATTTGGTCACCAAAGGTCTGGAAAAAAATTATTCAAAATAACTGTATTTTTGTCTTTTACAGTCTTAAAAAGCCGGTTTTAGACGATAACTGCATTTGGTAACTAATGGCCTGAAAAAATGTTTTTGGTCAAAATGACTCTATTTTGGTCTCCAAGTGTCTAAAAAGCCTTTTTTTAGTCAAAATAATTTTATTTGATCACCAAAGGTGTGAAAAAACTTTTAGTCAAAATGACTGTATTTTTGTCTTTTAAAGTCTTAAAACCCTTGTATTAGACACGATAACTGCATTTGCTCTCCAATGGCCTGAAATTTTATTTTTTGGTCAAAATGACTCTGTTTTGGTCTCCAAGTATCAAAAAAGCCTTTTTTAGTCAAAATAGCTGCATTTGGTCACCAAAGGTCTGAAAATTGTTTTTTTGTCTAAATGACTGTATTTTTGTCTTTTACAGTCTTAAAAGACGGTTTTAGACAAGATAACTGCATTTGGTCTCCAATGGCCTGAAAAAATATTTGGGGTCAAAATGACTGTATTTTGGTCTCCAATTGTTTAAAAAGCCTTTTTAGTCAATATAACTGCATTTGGTCACCAAAGGTCTGGAAAAAAATTATTCAAAATAACTGTATTTTTGTCTTTTACAGTCTTAAAAAGCCGGTTTTAGACGATAACTGCATTTGGTAACTAATGGCCTGAAAAAATGTTTTTGGTCAAAATGACTCTATTTTGGTCTCCAAGTGTCTAAAAAGCCTTTTTTTAGTCAAAATAACTTTATTTGATCACCAAAGGTGTGAAAAAACTTTTAGTCAAAATGACTGTATTTTTGTCTTTTAAAGTCTTAAAACGCTTGAATTAGACACGATATCTGCATTTGCTCTCCAATGGCCTGAAATTTTATTTTTTGGTCAAAATGACTCTGTTTTAGTCTCCAAGTATCAAAAAAGCCGTTTTAGTCAAAATAGCTGCATTTGGTCACCAAAGATCTGAAAATTGTTTTTTAAGTCAAAATGACTGTATTTTTGTCTTTAAGTCTTAAAAAGCCGGTTTTAGACAAGAAATCTGCATTTGGTCTCCAATGGCCTGAAAAAATTTTTTTGGTCAAAATGACTGTATTTTGGTCTCCAATTGTCTAAAAAGCCTTTTTTGTCAAAATAACTGCATTTGGTCACCAAAGGTCTGAAAAAAAATTTAGTCAAAATAACTGTATTTTTGTCTTTTACAGTCTTAAAAAGCCGGTTTTAGACGATAACTGCATTTGGTAACTAATGGCCTGAAAAAATGTTTTTGGTCAAAATGACTCTATTTTGGTCTCCAAGTGTCTAAAAAGCCTTTTTTAGTCAAAATAACTTTATTTGATCACCAAAGGTGTGAAAAAACTTTTAGTCAAAATGACTGTATTTTTGTCTTTGAAAGTCTTAAAACTCTTGTATTAGACACGATAACTGCATTTGCTCTCCAATGGCCTGAAATTTTATTTTTTGGTCAAAATGACTCTGTTTTGGTCTCCAAGTATCAAAAAAGCCTTTTTTAGTCAAAATAGCTGCATTTGGTCACCAAAGGTCTGAAAATTGTTTTTTTGTCTAAATGACTGTATTTTTGTCTTTTACAGTCTTAAAAAGCCGGTTTTAGACAAGATAACTGCATTTGGTCTCCAATGGCCTGAAAAAATATTTGGGGTCAAAATGACTGTATTTTGGTCTCCAATTGTTTAAAAAGCCTTTTTAGTCAATATAACTGCATTTGGTCACCAAAGGTCTGAAATTTTTTTTAGTCAAAATGAATATTTTTGTCTTTTAGATTCTTATAAAGCCGGTTTAGACAAAATAACTGCATTTTGTCTTCAATGCCCTGAAAAAACTATTTGGGTCAAAATGACTGTATTTTGTTCTTCAAGTGCCTAAAAAGCCTTTTTTTGTCAAAATAACTGCATTTGGTCACCAAAGGTCTGGAAAAAAATTTAGTCAAAATAACTGTATTTTTGTCTTTTACAGTCTTAAAAAGCCGGTTTTAGACAAGATAACTGCATTTGGTCTCCAATGGCCTGAAAAAAAATTTTGGTCAAAATGACTGTATTTTGGTCTCCAATTGTCTAAAAAGCCTTTTTTAGTCAAAATAACTGCATTTGGTCACCAAAGGTCTGGAAAAAAATTTAGTCAAAATAACTGTATTTTTGTCTTTTACAGTCTTAAAAACCCGATTTTAGACGATAACTGCATTTGGTAACTAATGGCCTGAAAAAATGTTTTTGGTCAAAATGACTCTATTTTGGTCTCCAAGTGTCTAAAAAGCCTTTTTTTAGTCAAAATAACTTTATTTGATCACCAAAGGTGTGAAAAAACTTTTAGTCAAAATGACTGTATTTTTGTCTTTTAAAGTCTTAAAACGCTTGAATTAGACACGATATCTGCATTTGCTCCCCAATAGAATGAAATTTTATTTTTTGGTCAAAATGACTCTGTTTTAGTCTCCAAGTATCAAAAAAGCCGTTTTTAGTCAAAATAGCTGCATTTGGTCACCAAAGGTCTGAAAATTGTTTTTTTAAGTCAAAATGACTGTATTTTTGTCTTTTAGTCTTAAAAAGCCGGTTTTAGACAAGATAACTGCATTTGGTCTCCAATGGCCTGTTTTAGTCTCCAAGTATCAAAAAAGCCGTTTTTAGTCAAAATAGCTGCATTTGGTCACCAAAGGTCTGAAAATTGTTTTTTTGTCTAAATGACTGTATTTTTGTCTTTTACAGTCTTAAAAAGCCGGTTTTAGACAAGAAATCTGCATTTTGTCTCCAATGGCCTGAAAAAATGTTTTGGGTCAAAATGACTGTATTTTGGTCTCTATATTTTTTAGTCAAAATAACTGCATTTGGTCACCAAAGGCCTGAAAAAAAAATTTTAAGTCAAAATTAATGTTTTTTTGTCTTTTAGTCTTAAAAAGCCGGTTTTAGACAAGATAACTGCATTTGGTCTCCAATGGCCTGAAAAAAATTTTTTGGTCAAAATGACTGTATTTTGGTCTCCAATTGTCTAAAAAGCCTTTTATGGTCAAAATAACTGCATTTGGTCACCAAAGGTCTGGAAAAAAAATTATTCAAAATAACTGTATTTTTGTCTTTTACAGTCTTAAAAAGCCGGTTTTAGACGATAACTGCATTTGGTAACTAATGGCCTGAAAAAATGTTTTTGGTCAAAATGACTCTATTTTGGTCTCCAAGTGTCTAAAAAGCCTTTTTTTAGTCAAAATAACTTTATTTGATCACCAAAGGTGTGAAAAAACTTTTAGTCAAAATGACTGTATTTTTGTCTTTTAAAGTCTTAAAACGCTTGAATTAGACACGATATCTGCATTTGCTCTCCAATGGCCTGAAATTTTATTTTTTGGTCAAAATGACTCTGTTTTAGTCTCCAAGTATCAAAAAAGCCGTTTTAGTCAAAATAGCTGCATTTGGTCACCAAAGGTCTGAAAATTGTTTTTTAAGTCAAAATGACTGTATTTTTGTCTTTAAGTCTTAAAAAGCCGGTTTTAGACAAGAAATCTGCATTTGGTCTCCAATGGCCTGAAAAAATTTTTTTGGTCAAAATGACTGTATTTTGGTCTCCAATTGTCTAAAAAGCCTTTTTTGTCAAAATAACTGCATTTGGTCACCAAAGGTCTGGAAAAAAATTTAGTCAAAATAACTGTATTTTTGTCTTTTACAGTCTTAAAAAGCCGGTTTTAGACGATAACTGCATTTGGTAACTAATGGCCTGAAAAAATGTTTTTGGTCAAAATGACTCTATTTTGGTCTCCAAGTGTCTAAAAAGCCTTTTTTTAGTCAAAATAACTTTATTTGATCACCAAAGGTGTGAAAAAACTTTTAGTCAAAATGACTGTATTTTTGTCTTTGAAAGTCTTAAAACGCTTGTATTAGACACGATAACTGCATTTGCTCTCCAATGGCCTGAAATTTTATTTTTTGGTCAAAATGACTCTATTTTGGTCTCCAAGTATCAAAAAAGCCTTTTTTAGTCAAAATAGCTGCATTTGGTCACCAAAGGTCTGAAAATTGTTTTTTTGTCTAAATGACTGTATTTTTGTCTTTTACAGTCTTAAAAAGCCGGTTTTAGACAAGATAACTGCATTTGGTCTCCAATGGCCTGAAAAAATATTTGGGGTCAAAATGACTGTATTTTGGTCTCCAATTGTTTAAAAAGCCTTTTTAGTCAATATAACTGCATTTGGTCACCAAAGGTCTGAAATTTTTTTTAGTCAAAATGAATATTTTTGTCTTTTAGATTCTTATAAAGCCGGTTTAGACAAAATAACTGCATTTTGTCTTCAATGCCCTGAAAAAACTATTTGGGTCAAAATGACTGTATTTTGTTCTTCAAGTGCCTAAAAAGCCTTTTTTGTCAAAATAACTGCATTTGGTCACCAAAGGTCTGGAAAAAAATTTAGTCAAAATAACTGTATTTTTGTCTTTTACAGTCTTAAAAAGCCGGTTTTAGACAAGATAACTGCATTTGGTCTCCAATGGCCTGAAAAAAAAATTTTGGTCAAAATGACTGTATTTTGGTCTCCAATTGTCTAAAAAGCCTTTTTTAGTCAAAATAACTGCATTTGGTCACCAAAGGTCTGGAAAAAATTTAGTCAAAATAACTGTATTTTTGTCTTTTACAGTCTTAAAAACCCGATTTTAGACGATAACTGCATTTGGTAACTAATGGCCTGAAAAAGTGTTTTTGGTCAAAATGACTCTATTTTGGTCTCCAAGTGTCTAAAAAGCCTTTTTTTTAGTCAAAATAACTTTATTTGATCACCAAAGGTGTGAAAAAACTTTTAGTCAAAATGACTGTATTTTTGTCTTTTAAAGTCTTAAAACGCTTGAATTAGACACGATATCTGCATTTGCTCCCCAATAGAATGAAATTTTATTTTTTGGTCAAAATTACTCTGTTTTAGTCTCCAAGTATCAAAAAAGCCGTTTTTAGTCAAAATAGCTGCATTTGGTCACCAAGGGTCTGAAAATTGTTTTTTAAGTCAAAATGACTGTATTTTTGTCTTTTAGTCTTAAAAAGCCGGTTTTAGACAAGATAACTGCATTTGGTCTCCAATGGGCTGTTTTAGTCTCCAAGTATCAAAAAAGCCGTTTTTAGTCAAAATAGCTGCATTTGGTCACCAAAGGTCTGAAAATTGTTTTTTTGTCTAAATGACTGTATTTTTGTCTTTTACAGTCTTAAAAAGCCGGTTTTAAACAAGAAATTTGCATTTTGTCTCCAATGGCCTGAAAAAATGTTTTGGGTCAAAATGACTGTATTTTGGTCTCTATATTTTTTAGTCAAAATAACTGCATTTGGTCACCAAAGGCCTGAAAAAAAATTTTTAAGTCAAAATTAATGTTTTTTTGTCTTTTAGTCTTAAAAAGCCGGTTTTAGACAAGATAACTGCATTTGGTCTCCAATGGCCTGAAAAAATTTTTTTGGTCAAAATGACTGTATTTTGGTCTCCAATTGTCTAAAAAGCCTTTTTTGGTCAAAATAACTGCATTTGGTCACCAAAGGTCTGGAAAAAAATTATTCAAAATAACTGTATTTTTGTCTTTTACAGTCTTAAAAAGCCGGTTTTAGACGATAACTGCATTTGGTAACTAATGGCCTGAAAAAATGTTTTTGGTCAAAATGACTCTATTTTGGTCTCCAAGTGTCTAAAAAGCCTTTTTTTAGTCAAAATAATTTTATTTGATCACCAAAGGTGTGAAAAAACTTTTAGTCAAAATGACTGTATTTTTGTCTTTTAAAGTCTTAAAACCCTTGTATTAGACACGATAACTGCATTTGCTCTCCAATGGCCTGAAATTTTATTTTTTGGTCAAAATGACTCTGTTTTGGTCTCCAAGTATCAAAAAAGCCTTTTTTAGTCAAAATAGCTGCATTTGGTCACCAAAGGTCTGAAAATTGTTTTTTTGTCTAAATGACTGTATTTTTGTCTTTTACAGTCTTAAAAGACGGTTTTAGACAAGATAACTGCATTTGGTCTCCAATGGCCTGAAAAAATATTTGGGGTCAAAATGACTGTATTTTGGTCTCCAATTGTTTAAAAAGCCTTTTTAGTCAATATAACTGCATTTGGTCACCAAAGGTCTGAAATTTTTTTTAGTCAAAATGAATATTTTTGTCTTTTAGATTCTTATAAAGCCGGTTTAGACAAAATAACTGCATTTTGTCTTCAATGCCCTGAAAAAACAATTTGGGTCAAAATGACTGTATTTTGTTCTTCAAGTGCCTAAAAAGCCTTTTTTTGTCAAAATAACTGCATTTGGTCACCAAAGGTCTGGAAAAAAATTTAGTCAAAATAACTGTATTTTTGTCTTTTACAGTCTTAAAAAGCCGGTTTTAGACAAGATAACTGCATTTGGTCTATAATGGCCTGAAAAAAAAATTTTGGTCAAAATGACTGTATTTTGGTCTCCAATTGTCTAAAAAGCCTTTTTTAGTCAAAATAACTGCATTTGGTCACCAAAGGTCTGGAAAAAATTTAGTCAAAATAACTGTATTTTTGTCTTTTACAGTCTTAAAAACCCGATTTTAGACGATAACTGCATTTGGTAACTAATGGCCTGAAAAAATGTTTTTGGTCAAAATGACTCTATTTTGGTCTCCAAGTGTCTAAAAAGCCATTTTTCATTTTTAGTCAAAATGACTGTATTTTTGTCTCTTAGAGTCTTAAAAAGCCGGTTTTAGATAAGATAACTGCATTTGGTCTCCAATGGCCTACAAAACTATGTGGGTCACAATGACTGTATTTTGGTCTTCAAGTGTCTAAAAAGCCTTTTTTAGTCAAAAGAACTGCATTTGGTCACCAAAGGTCTGAAAACATTTTTTAGTCAAAATGACTGTATTTTTGTCTTTTAGAGTCTTAAAAAGCCGGTTTTAGATAAGATAACTGCATTTGGTCTCCAATGGCCTACAAAACTATGTGGGTCACAATGACTGTATTTTGGTCTTCAAGTGTCTAAAAATCCTTTTTTAGTCAAAAGAACTGCATTTTGTTCACCAAAGGTCTGAAAACATTTTTTAGTCAAAATAACTGAATTTTGTTTTTTAGAGTCTTATAAAGACGGTTTTAGGCAAGATAACTGCAGTTTGTCTCCAATGGCCTGAAAAAACTTTTTGGGTAAAATGACTGTATTTTGGTCTCCAAGTGTCTAAAAAGCCTTTTTTAGTCAAAAGAACTGCATTTGGTCACCAAAGGTCTGAAATTTTTTTTAAGTCAAAATGACTGTATTTTTGTCTTTTAGTCTTAAAAAGCCGGTTTTAGACAAGATAACTGCATTTGGTCTCCAATGGCCTGAAAAATTTTTGGGGGTCAAAATTACTGTATTTTGGTCTCCAATTGTCTAAAAAGCCTTTTTTAGTGAAAATAACTGCATTTGGTCACCAAAGGTCTGGAAAAAAATTTAGTCAAAATGAATATTTTTGTCTTTTAGATTCTTATAAAGCCGGTTTAGACAAAATAACTGCATTTTGTCTTCAATGGCCTGAAAAAACTATTTTGGTCAAAATGACTTTATTTTGTTCTTCAAGCGTCTAAAAAGCCTTTTTTAGTCAAAATAACTGCATTTGGTCACCAAAGGTCTGAATTTTTTTAAGTCAAAATGACTGTATTTTTGTCTTTTAGTCTTAAAAAGCCGGTTTTAGACAAGATAACTGCATTTGGTCTCCAATGGCCTGAAAATTTTTTTGGGGTCAAAATGACTGTATTTTGGTCTCCAATTGTCTAAAAAGCCTTTTTTAGTCAAAATAACTGCATTTGGTCACCAAAGGTCTGGAAAAAATTTAGTCAAAATAAATATTTTTGTCTTTTACAGTCTTAAAAAGCCGGTTTTAGACAATAACTGCATTTGGTAACCAATGGCCTGAAAAAAACTTTTTTGGGTCAAAATGACTCTATTTTGGTCTCCAAGTGTCTAAAAAGCCTTTTTTTTTAGTCAAAATAACTTTATTTGATCACCAAAGGTGTGAAAAAACTTTTAGCCAAAATGACTGTATTTTTGTCTTTTAAAGTCTTAAAACGCTTGTATTAGACACGATAACTGCATTTGCTCTCCAATGGCCTGAAATTTTATTTTTTGGTCAAAATGACTCTGTTTTGGTCTCCAAGTATGAAAAAAGCCTTTTATAGTCAAAATAGCTGCATTTGGTCACCAAAGGTCTGAAAATTGTTTTTTTGTCTAAATGACTGTATTTTTGTCTTTTACAGTCTTAAAAAGCCGGTTTTAGACAAGAAATCTGCATTTTGTCTCCAATGGCCTGAAAAAATGTTTTGGGTCAAAATGACTGTATTTTGGTCTCTCTATATTTTTTAGTCAAAATAACTGCATTTGGTCACGAAAGGTCTGAAAAAAATTTTTAAGTCAAAATTAATGTATTTTTGTCTTTTAGTCTTAAAAAGCCGGTTTTAGACAAGATAACTGCATTTGGTCTCCGATGGCCTGAAAAAAATTTTTTAGTCAAAATGACTGTATTTTGGTCTCCAATTGTCTAAAAAGCCTTTTTTCGTCAAAATAACTGCATTTGGTCACCAAAGGTCTGGAAAAAATTTAGTCAAAATAACTGTATTTTTGTCTTTTACAGTCTTAAAAAGCCGGTTTTAGACGATAACTGCATTTGGTAACTAATGGCCTGAAATTTTTTTTGGGTCAAAATGACTCTATTTTGGTCTCCAAGTGTCTAAAAAGCCTTTTTTTTAGTCAAAATAACTTTATTTGATCACCAAAGGTGTGAAAAAACTTTTAGTCAAAATGACTGTATTTATGTCTTTTAAAGTCTTAAAACGCTTGTATTAGACACGATAACTGCATTTGCTCTCCAATGGCCTGAAATTTTATTTTTTGGTCAAAATGACTGTTTTGGTCTCCAAGTATCAAAAAAGCATTTTTTAGTCAAAATAGCTGCATTTGGTCACCAAAGGTCTGAAAATTGTTTTTTTGTCTAAATGACTGTATTTTTGTCTTTTACAGTCTTAAAAAGCCGGTTTTAGACAAGAAATCTGCATTTTGTCTCCAATGGCCTGAAAAAATGTTTTGGGTCAAAATGACTGTATTTTGGTCTCTATATTTTTTAGTCAAAATAACTGCATTTGGTCACCAAAGGCCTGAAAAAAATTTTTTAAGTCAAAATTAATGTTTTTTTGTCTTTTAGTCTTAAAAGCCGGTTTTAGACAAGATAACTGCATTTGGTCTCCAATGGCCTGAAAAAATTTTTTTGGTCAAAATGACTGTATTTTGGTCTCCAATTGTCTAAAAAGCCTTTTTTGGTCAAAATAACTGCATTTGGTCACCAAAGGTCTGGAAAAAAAATTATTCAAAATAACTGTATTTTTGTCTTTTACAGTCTTAAAAAGCCGGTTTTAGACGATAACTGCATTTGGTAACTAATGGCCTGAAAAAATGTTTTTGGTCAAAATGACTCTATTTTGGTCTCCAAGTGTCTAAAAAGCCTTTTTTTAGTCAAAATAACTTTATTTGATCACCAAAGGTGTGAAAAAACTTTTAGTCAAAATGACTGTATTTTTGTCTTTTAAAGTCTTAAAACGCTTGAATTAGACACGATATCTGCATTTGCTCTCCAATGGCCTGAAATTTTATTTTTTGGTCAAAATGACTCTGTTTTAGTCTCCAAGTATCAAAAAAGCCGTTTTAGTCAAAATAGCTGCATTTGGTCACCAAAGATCTGAAAATTGTTTTTTAAGTCAAAATGACTGTATTTTTGTCTTTAAGTCTTAAAAAGCCGGTTTTAGACAAGAAATCTGCATTTGGTCTCCAATGGCCTGAAAAAAATTTTTTGGTCAAAATGACTGTATTTTGGTCTCCAATTGTCTAAAAAGCCTTTTTTGTCAAAATAACTGCATTTGGTCACCAAAGGTCTGGAAAAAAATTTAGTCAAAATAACTGTATTTTTGTCTTTTACAGTCTTAAAAAGCCGGTTTTAGACGATAACTGCATTTGGTAACTAATGGCCTGAAAAAATGTTTTTGGTCAAAATGACTCTATTTTGGTCTCCAAGTGTCTAAAAAGCCTTTTTTTAGTCAAAATAACTTTATTTGATCACCAAAGGTGTGAAAAAACTTTTAGTCAAAATGACTGTATTTTTGTCTTTGAAAGTCTTAAAACGCTTGTATTAGACACGATAACTGCATTTGCTCTCCAATGGCCTGAAATTTTATTTTTTGGTCAAAATGACTCTGTTTTGGTCTCCAAGTATCAAAAAAGCCTTTTTTAGTCAAAATAGCTGCATTTGGTCACCAAAGGTCTGAAAATTGTTTTTTTGTCTAAATGACTGTATTTTTGTCTTTTACAGTCTTAAAAAGCCGGTTTTAGACAAGATAACTGCATTTGGTCTCCAATGGCCTGAAAAAATATTTGGGGTCAAAATGACTGTATTTTGGTCTCCAGTTGTTTAAAAAGCCTTTTTAGTCAATATAACTGCATTTGGTCACCAAAGGTCTGAAATTTTTTTTAGTCAAAATGAATATTTTTGTCTTTTAGATTCTTATAAAGCCGGTTTAGACAAAATAACTGCATTTTGTCTTCAATGCCCTGAAAAAACTATTTGGGTCAAAATGACTGTATTTTGTTCTTCAAGTGCCTAAAAAGCCTTTTTTTGTCAAAATAACTGCATTTGGTCACCAAAGGTCTGGAAAAAAATTTAGTCAAAATAACTGTATTTTTGTCTTTTACAGTCTTAAAAAGCCGGTTTTAGACAAGATAACTGCATTTGGTCTCCAATGGCCTGAAAAAAAAATTTTGGTCAAAATGACTGTATTTTGGTCTCCAATTGTCTAAAAAGCCTTTTTTAGTCAAAATAACTGCATTTGGTCACCAAAGGTCTGGAAAAAATTTAGTCAAAATAACTGTATTTTTGTCTTTTACAGTCTTAAAAACCCGATTTTAGACGATAACTGCATTTGGTAACTAATGGCCTGAAAAAGTGTTTTTGGTCAAAATGACTCTATTTTGGTCTCCAAGTGTCTAAAAAGCCTTTTTTTTAGTCAAAATAACTTTATTTGATCACCAAAGGTGTGAAAAAACTTTTAGTCAAAATGACTGTATTTTTGTCTTTTAAAGTCTTAAAACGCTTGAATTAGACACGATATCTGCATTTGCTCCCCAATAGAATGAAATTTTATTTTTTGGTCAAAATTACTCTGTTTTAGTCTCCAAGTATCAAAAAAGCCGTTTTTAGTCAAAATAGCTGCATTTGGTCACCAAGAGTCTGAAAATTGTTTTTTAAGTCAAAATGACTGTATTTTTGTCTTTTAGTCTTAAAAAGCCGGTTTTAGACAAGATAACTGCATTTGGTCTCCAATGGGCTGTTTTAGTCTCCAAGTATCAAAAAAGCCGTTTTTAGTCAAAATAGCTGCATTTGGTCACCAAAGGTCTGAAAATTGTTTTTTTGTCTAAATGACTGTATTTTTGTCTTTTACAGTCTTAAAAAGCCGGTTTTAAACAAGAAATTTGCATTTTGTCTCCAATGGCCTGAAAAAATGTTTTGGGTCAAAATGACTGTATTTTGGTCTCTATATTTTTTAGTCAAAATAACTGCATTTGGTCACCAAAGGCCTGAAAAAAAATTTTTAAGTCAAAATTAATGTTTTTTTGTCTTTTAGTCTTAAAAAGCCGGTTTTAGACAAGATAACTGCATTTGGTCTCCAATGGCCTGAAAAAATTTTTTTGGTCAAAATGACTGTATTTTGGTCTCCAATTGTCTAAAAAGCCTTTTTTGGTCAAAATAACTGCATTTGGTCACCAAAGGCCTGAAAAAAAATTTTTAAGTCAAAATTAATGTTTTTTTGTCTTTTAGTCTTAAAAAGCCGGTTTTAGACAAGATAACTGCATTTGGTCTCCAATGGCCTGAAAAAATGTTTTTGGTCAAAATGACTCTATTTTGGTCTCCAAGTGTCTAAAAAGCCATTTTTCATTTTTAGTCAAAATGACTGTATTTTTGTCTCTTAGAGTCTTAAAAAGCCGGTTTTAGATAAGATAACTGCATTTGGTCTCCAATGGCCTACAAAACTATGTGGGTCACAATGACTGTATTTTGGTCTTCAAGTGTCTAAAAAGCCTTTTTTAGTCAAAAGAACTGCATTTGGTCACCAAAGGTCTGAAAACATTTTTTAGTCAAAATGACTGTATTTTTGTCTTTTAGAGTCTTAAAAAGCCGGTTTTAGATAAGATAACTGCATTTGGTCTGCAATGGCCTACACAACTATGTGGGTCACAATGACTGTATTTTGGTCTTCAAGTGTCTAAAAATCCTTTTTTAGTCAAAAGAACTGCATTTTGTTCACCAAAGGTCTGAAAACATTTTTTAGTCAAAATAACTGAATTTTGTTTTTTAGAGTCTTATAAAGACGGTTTTAGGCAAGATAACTGCAGTTTGTCTCCAATGGCCTGAAAAAACTTTTTGGGTAAAATGACTGTATTTTGGTCTCCAAGTGTCTAAAAAGCCTTTTTTAGTCAAAAGAACTGCATTTGGTCACCAAAGGTCTGAAATTTTTTTTAAGTCAAAATGACTGTATTTTTGTCTTTTAGTCTTAAAAAGCCGGTTTTAGACAAGATAACTGCATTTGGTCTCCAATGGCCTGAAAAATTTTTGGGGGGTCAAAATTACTGTATTTTGGTCTCCAATTGTCTAAAAAGCCTTTTTTAGTGAAAATAACTGCATTTGGTCACCAAAGGTCTGGAAAAAAATTTAGTCAAAATGAATATTTTTGTCTTTTAGATTCTTATAAAGCCGGTTTAGACAAAATAACTGCATTTTGTCTTCAATGGCCTGAAAAAACTATTTTGGTCAAAATGACTTTATTTTGTTCTTCAAGCGTCTAAAAAGCCTTTTTTAGTCAAAATAACTGCATTTGGTCACCAAAGGTCTGAATTTTTTTTAAGTCAAAATGACTGTATTTTTGTCTTTTAGTCTTAAAAAGCCGGTTTTAGACAAGATAACTGCATTTGGTCTCCAATGGCCTGAAAATTTTTTTGGGGTCAAAATGACTGTATTTTGGTCTCCAATTGTCTAAAAAGCCTTTTTTAGTCAAAATAACTGCATTTGGTCACCAAAGGTCTGGAAAAAATTTAGTCAAAATAAATATTTTTGTCTTTTACAGTCTTAAAAAGCCGGTTTTAGACAATAACTGCATTTGGTAACCAATGGCCTGAAAAAAACTTTTTTGGGTCAAAATGACTCTATTTTGGTCTCCAAGTGTCTAAAAAGCCTTTTTTTTTTAGTCAAAATAACTTTATTTGATCACCAAAGGTGTGAAAAAACTTTTAGCCAAAATGACTGTATTTTTGTCTTTTAAAGTCTTAAAACGCTTGTATTAGACACGATAACTGCATTTGCTCTCCAATGGCCTGAAATTTTATTTTTTGGTCAAAATGACTCTGTTTTGGTCTCCAAGTATGAAAAAAGCCTTTTATAGTCAAAATAGCTGCATTTGGTCACCAAAGGTCTGAAAATTGTTTTTTTGTCTAAATGACTGTATTTTTGTCTTTTACAGTCTTAAAAAGCCGGTTTTAGACAAGAAATCTGCATTTTGTCTCCAATGGCCTGAAAAAATGTTTTGGGTCAAAATGACTGTATTTTGGTCTCTCTATATTTTTTAGTCAAAATAACTGCATTTGGTCACGAAAGGTCTGAAAAAAATTTTTAAGTCAAAATTAATGTATTTTTGTCTTTTAGTCTTAAAAAGCCGGTTTTAGACAAGATAACTGCATTTGGTCTCCGATGGCCTGAAAAAAATTTTTTAGTCAAAATGACTGTATTTTGGTCTCCAATTGTCTAAAAAGCCTTTTTTCGTCAAAATAACTGCATTTGGTCACCAAAGGTCTGGAAAAAATTTAGTCAAAATAACTGTATTTTTGTCTTTTACAGTCTTAAAAAGCCGGTTTTAGACGATAACTGCATTTGGTAACTAATGGCCTGAAATTTTTTTTGGGTCAAAATGACTCTATTTTGGTCTCCAAGTGTCTAAAAAGCCTTTTTTTTAGTCAAAATAACTTTATTTGATCACCAAAGGTGTGAAAAAACTTTTAGTCAAAATGACTGTATTTATGTCTTTTAAAGTCTTAAAACGCTTGTATTAGACACGATAACTGCATTTGCTCTCCAATGGCCTGAAATTTTATTTTTTGGTCAAAATGACTGTTTTGGTCTCCAAGTATCAAAAAAGCATTTTTTAGTCAAAATAGCTGCATTTGGTCACCAAAGGTCTGAAAATTGTTTTTTTGTCTAAATGACTGTATTTTTGTCTTTTACAGTCTTAAAAAGCCGGTTTTAGACAAGAAATCTGCATTTTGTCTCCAATGGCCTGAAAAAATGTTTTGGGTCAAAATGACTGTATTTTGGTCTCTATATTTTTTAGTCAAAATAACTGCATTTGGTCACCAAAGGCCTGAAAAAAATTTTTTAAGTCAAAATTAATGTTTTTTTGTCTTTTAGTCTTAAAAGCCGGTTTTAGACAAGATAACTGCATTTGGTCTCCAATGGCCTGAAAAAATTTTTTTGGTCAAAATGACTGTATTTTGGTCTCCAATTGTCTAAAAAGCCTTTTTTGGTCAAAATAACTGCATTTGGTCACCAAAGGTCTGGAAAAAAAATTATTCAAAATAACTGTATTTTTGTCTTTTACAGTCTTAAAAAGCCGGTTTTAGACGATAACTGCATTTGGTAACTAATGGCCTGAAAAAATGTTTTTGGTCAAAATGACTCTATTTTGGTCTCCAAGTGTCTAAAAAGCCTTTTTTTAGTCAAAATAACTTTATTTGATCACCAAAGGTGTGAAAAAACTTTTAGTCAAAATGACTGTATTTTTGTCTTTTAAAGTCTTAAAACGCTTGAATTAGACACGATATCTGCATTTGCTCTCCAATGGCCTGAAATTTTATTTTTTGGTCAAAATGACTCTGTTTTAGTCTCCAAGTATCAAAAAAGCCGTTTTAGTCAAAATAGCTGCATTTGGTCACCAAAGATCTGAAAATTGTTTTTTAAGTCAAAATGACTGTATTTTTGTCTTTAAGTCTTAAAAAGCCGGTTTTAGACAAGAAATCTGCATTTGGTCTCCAATGGCCTGAAAAAAATTTTTTGGTCAAAATGACTGTATTTTGGTCTCCAATTGTCTAAAAAGCCTTTTTTGTCAAAATAACTGCATTTGGTCACCAAAGGTCTGGAAAAAAATTTAGTCAAAATAACTGTATTTTTGTCTTTTACAGTCTTAAAAAGCCGGTTTTAGACGATAACTGCATTTGGTAACTAATGGCCTGAAAAAATGTTTTTGGTCAAAATGACTCTATTTTGGTCTCCAAGTGTCTAAAAAGCCTTTTTTTAGTCAAAATAACTTTATTTGATCACCAAAGGTGTGAAAAAACTTTTAGTCAAAATGACTGTATTTTTGTCTTTGAAAGTCTTAAAACGCTTGTATTAGACACGATAACTGCATTTGCTCTCCAATGGCCTGAAATTTTATTTTTTGGTCAAAATGACTCTGTTTTGGTCTCCAAGTATCAAAAAAGCCTTTTTTAGTCAAAATAGCTGCATTTGGTCACCAAAGGTCTGAAAATTGTTTTTTTGTCTAAATGACTGTATTTTTGTCTTTTACAGTCTTAAAAAGCCGGTTTTAGACAAGATAACTGCATTTGGTCTCCAATGGCCTGAAAAAATATTTGGGGTCAAAATGACTGTATTTTGGTCTCCAGTTGTTTAAAAAGCCTTTTTAGTCAATATAACTGCATTTGGTCACCAAAGGTCTGAAATTTTTTTTAGTCAAAATGAATATTTTTGTCTTTTAGATTCTTATAAAGCCGGTTTAGACAAAATAACTGCATTTTGTCTTCAATGCCCTGAAAAAACTATTTGGGTCAAAATGACTGTATTTTGTTCTTCAAGTGCCTAAAAAGCCTTTTTTTGTCAAAATAACTGCATTTGGTCACCAAAGGTCTGGAAAAAAATTTAGTCAAAATAACTGTATTTTTGTCTTTTACAGTCTTAAAAAGCCGGTTTTAGACAAGATAACTGCATTTGGTCTCCAATGGCCTGAAAAAAAAATTTTGGTCAAAATGACTGTATTTTGGTCTCCAATTGTCTAAAAAGCCTTTTTTAGTCAAAATAACTGCATTTGGTCACCAAAGGTCTGGAAAAAATTTAGTCAAAATAACTGTATTTTTGTCTTTTACAGTCTTAAAAACCCGATTTTAGACGATAACTGCATTTGGTAACTAATGGCCTGAAAAAGTGTTTTTGGTCAAAATGACTCTATTTTGGTCTCCAAGTGTCTAAAAAGCCTTTTTTTTAGTCAAAATAACTTTATTTGATCACCAAAGGTGTGAAAAAACTTTTAGTCAAAATGACTGTATTTTTGTCTTTTAAAGTCTTAAAACGCTTGAATTAGACACGATATCTGCATTTGCTCCCCAATAGAATGAAATTTTATTTTTTGGTCAAAATTACTCTGTTTTAGTCTCCAAGTATCAAAAAAGCCGTTTTTAGTCAAAATAGCTGCATTTGGTCACCAAGAGTCTGAAAATTGTTTTTTAAGTCAAAATGACTGTATTTTTGTCTTTTAGTCTTAAAAAGCCGGTTTTAGACAAGATAACTGCATTTGGTCTCCAATGGGCTGTTTTAGTCTCCAAGTATCAAAAAAGCCGTTTTTAGTCAAAATAGCTGCATTTGGTCACCAAAGGTCTGAAAATTGTTTTTTTGTCTAAATGACTGTATTTTTGTCTTTTACAGTCTTAAAAAGCCGGTTTTAAACAAGAAATTTGCATTTTGTCTCCAATGGCCTGAAAAAATGTTTTGGGTCAAAATGACTGTATTTTGGTCTCTATATTTTTTAGTCAAAATAACTGCATTTGGTCACCAAAGGCCTGAAAAAAAATTTTTAAGTCAAAATTAATGTTTTTTTGTCTTTTAGTCTTAAAAAGCCGGTTTTAGACAAGATAACTGCATTTGGTCTCCAATGGCCTGAAAAAATTTTTTTGGTCAAAATGACTGTATTTTGGTCTCCAATTGTCTAAAAAGCCTTTTTTGGTCAAAATAACTGCATTTGGTCACCAAAGGCCTGAAAAAAAATTTTTAAGTCAAAATTAATGTTTTTTTGTCTTTTAGTCTTAAAAAGCCGGTTTTAGACAAGATAACTGCATTTGGTCTCCAATGGCCTGAAAAAATGTTTTTGGTCAAAATGACTCTATTTTGGTCTCCAAGTGTCTAAAAAGCCATTTTTCATTTTTAGTCAAAATGACTGTATTTTTGTCTCTTAGAGTCTTAAAAAGCCGGTTTTAGATAAGATAACTGCATTTGGTCTCCAATGGCCTACAAAACTATGTGGGTCACAATGACTGTATTTTGGTCTTCAAGTGTCTAAAAAGCCTTTTTTAGTCAAAAGAACTGCATTTGGTCACCAAAGGTCTGAAAACATTTTTTAGTCAAAATGACTGTATTTTTGTCTTTTAGAGTCTTAAAAAGCCGGTTTTAGATAAGATAACTGCATTTGGTCTGCAATGGCCTACACAACTATGTGGGTCACAATGACTGTATTTTGGTCTTCAAGTGTCTAAAAATCCTTTTTTAGTCAAAAGAACTGCATTTTGTTCACCAAAGGTCTGAAAACATTTTTTAGTCAAAATAACTGAATTTTGTTTTTTAGAGTCTTATGAAGACGGTTTTAGGCAAGATAACTGCAGTTTGTCTCCAATGGCCTGAAAAAACTTTTTGGGTAAAATGACTGTATTTTGGTCTCCAAGTGTCTAAAAAGCCTTTTTTAGTCAAAAGAACTGCATTTGGTCACCAAAGGTCTGAAATTTTTTTTAAGTCAAAATGACTGTATTTTTGTCTTTTAGTCTTAAAAAGCCGGTTTTAGACAAGATAACTGCATTTGGTCTCCAATGGCCTGAAAAATTTTTGGGGGGTCAAAATTACTGTATTTTGGTCTCCAATTGTCTAAAAAGCCTTTTTTAGTGAAAATAACTGCATTTGGTCACCAAAGGTCTGGAAAAAAATTTAGTCAAAATGAATATTTTTGTCTTTTAGATTCTTATAAAGCCGGTTTAGACAAAATAACTGCATTTTGTCTTCAATGGCCTGAAAAAACTATTTTGGTCAAAATGACTTTATTTTGTTCTTCAAGCGTCTAAAAAGCCTTTTTTAGTCAAAATAACTGCATTTGGTCACCAAAGGTCTGAATTTTTTTTAAGTCAAAATGACTGTATTTTTGTCTTTTAGTCTTAAAAAGCCGGTTTTAGACAAGATAACTGCATTTGGTCTCCAATGGCCTGAAAATTTTTTTGGGGTCAAAATGACTGTATTTTGGTCTCCAATTGTCTAAAAAGCCTTTTTTAGTCAAAATAACTGCATTTGGTCACCAAAGGTCTGGAAAAAATTTAGTCAAAATAAATATTTTTGTCTTTTACAGTCTTAAAAAGCCGGTTTTAGACAATAACTGCATTTGGTAACCAATGGCCTGAAAAAAACTTTTTTGGGTCAAAATGACTCTATTTTGGTCTCCAAGTGTCTAAAAAGCCTTTTTTTTTAGTCAAAATAACTTTATTTGATCACCAAAGGTGTGAAAAAACTTTTAGCCAAAATGACTGTATTTTTGTCTTTTAAAGTCTTAAAACGCTTGTATTAGACACGATAACTGCATTTGCTCTCCAATGGCCTGAAATTTTATTTTTTGGTCAAAATGACTCTGTTTTGGTCTCCAAGTATGAAAAAAGCCTTTTATAGTCAAAATAGCTGCATTTGGTCACCAAAGGTCTGAAAATTGTTTTTTTGTCTAAATGACTGTATTTTTGTCTTTTACAGTCTTAAAAAGCCGGTTTTAGACAAGAAATCTGCATTTTGTCTCCAATGGCCTGAAAAAATGTTTTGGGTCAAAATGACTGTATTTTGGTCTCTCTATATTTTTTAGTCAAAATAACTGCATTTGGTCACGAAAGGTCTGAAAAAAATTTTTAAGTCAAAATTAATGTATTTTTGTCTTTTAGTCTTAAAAAGCCGGTTTTAGACAAGATAACTGCATTTGGTCTCCGATGGCCTGAAAAAAATTTTTTAGTCAAAATGACTGTATTTTGGTCTCCAATTGTCTAAAAAGCCTTTTTTCGTCAAAATAACTGCATTTGGTCACCAAAGGTCTGGAAAAAATTTAGTCAAAATAACTGTATTTTTGTCTTTTACAGTCTTAAAAAGCCGGTTTTAGACGATAACTGCATTTGGTAACTAATGGCCTGAAATTTTTTTTGGGTCAAAATGACTCTATTTTGGTCTCCAAGTGTCTAAAAAGCCTTTTTTTAGTCAAAATAACTTTATTTGATCACCAAAGGTGTGAAAAAACTTTTAGTCAAAATGACTGTATTTATGTCTTTTAAAGTCTTAAAACGCTTGTATTAGACACGATAACTGCATTTGCTCTCCAATGGCCTGAAATTTTATTTTTTGGTCAAAATGACTGTTTTGGTCTCCAAGTATCAAAAAAGCATTTTTTAGTCAAAATAGCTGCATTTGGTCACCAAAGGTCTGAAAATTGTTTTTTTGTCTAAATGACTGTATTTTTGTCTTTTACAGTCTTAAAAAGCCGGTTTTAGACAAGAAATCTGCATTTTGTCTCCAATGGCCTGAAAAAATGTTTTGGGTCAAAATGACTGTATTTTGGTCTCTATATTTTTTAGTCAAAATAACTGCATTTGGTCACCAAAGGCCTGAAAAAAATTTTTTAAGTCAAAATTAATGTTTTTTTGTCTTTTAGTCTTAAAAAGCCGGTTTTAGACAAGATAACTGCATTTGGTCTCCAATGGCCTGAAAAATTTTTTTGGTCAAAATGACTGTATTTTGGTCTCCAATTGTCTAAAAAGTCTTTTTTGGTCAAAATAACTGCATTTGGTCACCAAAGGTCTGGAAAAAAAATTATTCAAAATAACTGTATTTTTGTCTTTTACAGTCTTAAAAAGCCGGTTTTAGACGATAACTGCATTTGGTAACTAATGGCCTGAAAAAATGTTTTTGGTCAAAATGACTCTATTTTGGTCTCCAAGTGTCTAAAAAGCCTTTTTTTAGTCAAAATAACTTTATTTGATCACCAAAGGTGTGAAAAAACTTTTAGTCAAAATGACTGTATTTTTGTCTTTTAAAGTCTTAAAACGCTTGAATTAGACACGATATCTGCATTTGCTCTCCAATGGCCTGAAATTTTATTTTTTTGGTCAAAATGACTCTGTTTTAGTCTCCAAGTATCAAAAAAGCCGTTTTAGTCAAAATAGCTGCATTTGGTCACCAAAGATCTGAAAATTGTTTTTTAAGTCAAAATGACTGTATTTTTGTCTTTAAGTCTTAAAAAGCCGGTTTTAGACAAGAAATCTGCATTTGGTCTCCAATGGCCTGAAAAAATTTTTTTGGTCAAAATGACTGTATTTTGGTCTCCAATTGTCTAAAAAGCCTTTTTTGTCAAAATAACTGCATTTGGTCACCAAAGGTCTGGAAAAAAATTTAGTCAAAATAACTGTATTTTTGTCTTTTACAGTCTTAAAAAGCCGGTTTTAGACGATAACTGCATTTGGTAACTAATGGCCTGAAAAAATGTTTTTGGTCAAAATGACTCTATTTTGGTCTCCAAGTGTCTAAAAAGCCTTTTTTTAGTCAAAATAACTTTATTTGATCACCAAAGGTGTGAAAAAACTTTTAGTCAAAATGACTGTATTTTTGTCTTTGAAAGTCTTAAAACGCTTGTATTAGACACGATAACTGCATTTGCTCTCCAATGGCCTGAAATTTTATTTTTTGGTCAAAATGACTCTGTTTTGGTCTCCAAGTATCAAAAAAGCCTTTTTTAGTCAAAATAGCTGCATTTGGTCACCAAAGGTCTGAAAATTGTTTTTTTGTCTAAATGACTGTATTTTTGTCTTTTACAGTCTTAAAAAGCCGGTTTTAGACAAGATAACTGCATTTGGTCTCCAATGGCCTGAAAAAATATTTGGGGTCAAAATGACTGTATTTTGGTCTCCAATTGTTTAAAAAGCCTTTTTAGTCAATATAACTGCATTTGGTCACCAAAGGTCTGAAATTTTTTTTAGTCAAAATGAATATTTTTGTCTTTTAGATTCTTATAAAGCCGGTTTAGACAAAATAACTGCATTTTGTCTTCAATGCCCTGAAAAAACTATTTGGGTCAAAATGACTGTATTTTGTTCTTCAAGTGCCTAAAAGCCTTTTTTGTCAAAATAACTGCATTTGGTCACCAAAGGTCTGGAAAAAAATTTAGTCAAAATAACTGTATTTTTGTCTTTTACAGTCTTAAAAAGCCGGTTTTAGACAAGATAACTGCATTTGGTCTCCAATGGCCTGAAAAAAAAATTTTGGTCAAAATGACTGTATTTTGGTCTCCAATTGTCTAAAAAGCCTTTTTTAGTCAAAATAACTGCATTTGGTCACCAAAGGTCTGGAAAAAATTTAGTCAAAATAACTGTATTTTTGTCTTTTACAGTCTTAAAAAGCCGGTTTTAGACGATAACTGCATTTGGTAACTAATGGCCTGAAATTTTTTTTGGGTCAAAATGACTCTATTTTGGTCTCCAAGTGTCTAAAAAGCCTTTTTTTTAGTCAAAATAACTTTATTTGATCACCAAAGGTGTGAAAAAACTTTTAGTCAAAATGACTGTATTTATGTCTTTTAAAGTCTTAAAACGCTTGTATTAGACACGATAACTGCATTTGCTCTCCAATGGCCTGAAATTTTATTTTTTGGTCAAAATGACTGTTTTGGTCTCCAAGTATCAAAAAAGCATTTTTTAGTCAAAATAGCTGCATTTGGTCACCAAAGGTCTGAAAATTGTTTTTTTGTCTAAATGACTGTATTTTTGTCTTTTACAGTCTTAAAAAGCCGGTTTTAGACAAGAAATCTGCATTTTGTCTCCAATGGCCTGAAAAAATGTTTTGGGTCAAAATGACTGTATTTTGGTCTCTATATTTTTTAGTCAAAATAACTGCATTTGGTCACCAAAGGCCTGAAAAAAATTTTTTAAGTCAAAATTAATGTTTTTTTGTCTTTTAGTCTTAAAAGCCGGTTTTAGACAAGATAACTGCATTTGGTCTCCAATGGCCTGAAAAAATTTTTTTGGTCAAAATGACTGTATTTTGGTCTCCAATTGTCTAAAAAGCCTTTTTTGGTCAAAATAACTGCATTTGGTCACCAAAGGTCTGGAAAAAAAATTATTCAAAATAACTGTATTTTTGTCTTTTACAGTCTTAAAAAGCCGGTTTTAGACGATAACTGCATTTGGTAACTAATGGCCTGAAAAAATGTTTTTGGTCAAAATGACTCTATTTTGGTCTCCAAGTGTCTAAAAAGCCTTTTTTTAGTCAAAATAACTTTATTTGATCACCAAAGGTGTGAAAAAACTTTTAGTCAAAATGACTGTATTTTTGTCTTTTAAAGTCTTAAAACGCTTGAATTAGACACGATATCTGCATTTGCTCTCCAATGGCCTGAAATTTTATTTTTTGGTCAAAATGACTCTGTTTTAGTCTCCAAGTATCAAAAAAGCCGTTTTAGTCAAAATAGCTGCATTTGGTCACCAAAGATCTGAAAATTGTTTTTTAAGTCAAAATGACTGTATTTTTGTCTTTAAGTCTTAAAAAGCCGGTTTTAGACAAGAAATCTGCATTTGGTCTCCAATGGCCTGAAAAAAATTTTTTGGTCAAAATGACTGTATTTTGGTCTCCAATTGTCTAAAAAGCCTTTTTTGTCAAAATAACTGCATTTGGTCACCAAAGGTCTGGAAAAAAATTTAGTCAAAATAACTGTATTTTTGTCTTTTACAGTCTTAAAAAGCCGGTTTTAGACGATAACTGCATTTGGTAACTAATGGCCTGAAAAAATGTTTTTGGTCAAAATGACTCTATTTTGGTCTCCAAGTGTCTAAAAAGCCTTTTTTTAGTCAAAATAACTTTATTTGATCACCAAAGGTGTGAAAAAACTTTTAGTCAAAATGACTGTATTTTTGTCTTTGAAAGTCTTAAAACGCTTGTATTAGACACGATAACTGCATTTGCTCTCCAATGGCCTGAAATTTTATTTTTTGGTCAAAATGACTCTGTTTTGGTCTCCAAGTATCAAAAAAGCCTTTTTTAGTCAAAATAGCTGCATTTGGTCACCAAAGGTCTGAAAATTGTTTTTTTGTCTAAATGACTGTATTTTTGTCTTTTACAGTCTTAAAAAGCCGGTTTTAGACAAGATAACTGCATTTGGTCTCCAATGGCCTGAAAAAATATTTGGGGTCAAAATGACTGTATTTTGGTCTCCAGTTGTTTAAAAAGCCTTTTTAGTCAATATAACTGCATTTGGTCACCAAAGGTCTGAAATTTTTTTTAGTCAAAATGAATATTTTTGTCTTTTAGATTCTTATAAAGCCGGTTTAGACAAAATAACTGCATTTTGTCTTCAATGCCCTGAAAAAACTATTTGGGTCAAAATGACTGTATTTTGTTCTTCAAGTGCCTAAAAAGCCTTTTTTTGTCAAAATAACTGCATTTGGTCACCAAAGGTCTGGAAAAAAATTTAGTCAAAATAACTGTATTTTTGTCTTTTACAGTCTTAAAAAGCCGGTTTTAGACAAGATAACTGCATTTGGTCTCCAATGGCCTGAAAAAAAAATTTTGGTCAAAATGACTGTATTTTGGTCTCCAATTGTCTAAAAAGCCTTTTTTAGTCAAAATAACTGCATTTGGTCACCAAAGGTCTGGAAAAAATTTAGTCAAAATAACTGTATTTTTGTCTTTTACAGTCTTAAAAACCCGATTTTAGACGATAACTGCATTTGGTAACTAATGGCCTGAAAAAGTGTTTTTGGTCAAAATGACTCTATTTTGGTCTCCAAGTGTCTAAAAAGCCTTTTTTTTAGTCAAAATAACTTTATTTGATCACCAAAGGTGTGAAAAAACTTTTAGTCAAAATGACTGTATTTTTGTCTTTTAAAGTCTTAAAACGCTTGAATTAGACACGATATCTGCATTTGCTCCCCAATAGAATGAAATTTTATTTTTTGGTCAAAATTACTCTGTTTTAGTCTCCAAGTATCAAAAAAGCCGTTTTTAGTCAAAATAGCTGCATTTGGTCACCAAGAGTCTGAAAATTGTTTTTTAAGTCAAAATGACTGTATTTTTGTCTTTTAGTCTTAAAAAGCCGGTTTTAGACAAGATAACTGCATTTGGTCTCCAATGGGCTGTTTTAGTCTCCAAGTATCAAAAAAGCCGTTTTTAGTCAAAATAGCTGCATTTGGTCACCAAAGGTCTGAAAATTGTTTTTTGTCTAAATGACTGTATTTTTGTCTTTTACAGTCTTAAAAAGCCGGTTTTAAACAAGAAATTTGCATTTTGTCTCCAATGGCCTGAAAAAATGTTTTGGGTCAAAATGACTGTATTTTGGTCTCTATATTTTTTAGTCAAAATAACTGCATTTGGTCACCAAAGGCCTGAAAAAAAATTTTTAAGTCAAAATTAATGTTTTTTTGTCTTTTAGTCTTAAAAAGCCGGTTTTAGACAAGATAACTGCATTTGGTCTCCAATGGCCTGAAAAAATTTTTTTGGTCAAAATGACTGTATTTTGGTCTCCAATTGTCTAAAAAGCCTTTTTTGGTCAAAATAACTGCATTTGGTCACCAAAGGCCTGAAAAAAAATTTTTAAGTCAAAATTAATGTTTTTTTGTCTTTTAGTCTTAAAAAGCCGGTTTTAGACAAGATAACTGCATTTGGTCTCCAATGGCCTGAAAAAATGTTTTTGGTCAAAATGACTCTATTTTGGTCTCCAAGTGTCTAAAAAGCCATTTTTCATTTTTAGTCAAAATGACTGTATTTTTGTCTCTTAGAGTCTTAAAAAGCCGGTTTTAGATAAGATAACTGCATTTGGTCTCCAATGGCCTACAAAACTATGTGGGTCACAATGACTGTATTTTGGTCTTCAAGTGTCTAAAAAGCCTTTTTTAGTCAAAAGAACTGCATTTGGTCACCAAAGGTCTGAAAACATTTTTTAGTCAAAATGACTGTATTTTTGTCTTTTAGAGTCTTAAAAAGCCGGTTTTAGATAAGATAACTGCATTTGGTCTGCAATGGCCTACAAAACTATGTGGGTCACAATGACTGTATTTTGGTCTTCAAGTGTCTAAAAATCCTTTTTTAGTCAAAAGAACTGCATTTTGTTCACCAAAGGTCTGAAAACATTTTTTAGTCAAAATAACTGAATTTTGTTTTTTAGAGTCTTATAAAGACGGTTTTAGGCAAGATAACTGCAGTTTGTCTCCAATGGCCTGAAAAAACTTTTTGGGTAAAATGACTGTATTTTGGTCTCCAAGTGTCTAAAAAGCCTTTTTTAGTCAAAAGAACTGCATTTGGTCACCAAAGGTCTGAAATTTTTTTTAAGTCAAAATGACTGTATTTTTGTCTTTTAGTCTTAAAAAGCCGGTTTTAGACAAGATAACTGCATTTGGTCTCCAATGGCCTGAAAAATTTTTGGGGGGTCAAAATTACTGTATTTTGGTCTCCAATTGTCTAAAAAGCCTTTTTTAGTGAAAATAACTGCATTTGGTCACCAAAGGTCTGGAAAAAAATTTAGTCAAAATGAATATTTTTGTCTTTTAGATTCTTATAAAGCCGGTTTAGACAAAATAACTGCATTTTGTCTTCAATGGCCTGAAAAAACTATTTTGGTCAAAATGACTTTATTTTGTTCTTCAAGCGTCTAAAAAGCCTTTTTTAGTCAAAATAACTGCATTTGGTCACCAAAGGTCTGAATTTTTTTTAAGTCAAAATGACTGTATTTTTGTCTTTTAGTCTTAAAAAGCCGGTTTTAGACAAGATAACTGCATTTGGTCTCCAATGGCCTGAAAATTTTTTTGGGGTCAAAATGACTGTATTTTGGTCTCCAATTGTCTAAAAAGCCTTTTTTAGTCAAAATAACTGCATTTGGTCACCAAAGGTCTGGAAAAAATTTAGTCAAAATAAATATTTTTGTCTTTTACAGTCTTAAAAAGCCGGTTTTAGACAATAACTGCATTTGGTAACCAATGGCCTGAAAAAAACTTTTTTGGGTCAAAATGACTCTATTTTGGTCTCCAAGTGTCTAAAAAGCCTTTTTTTTTAGTCAAAATAACTTTATTTGATCACCAAAGGTGTGAAAAAACTTTTAGCCAAAATGACTGTATTTTTGTCTTTTAAAGTCTTAAAACGCTTGTATTAGACACGATAACTGCATTTGCTCTCCAATGGCCTGAAATTTTATTTTTTGATCAAAATGACTCTGTTTTGGTCTCCAAGTATGAAAAAAGCCTTTTATAGTCAAAATAGCTGCATTTGGTCACCAAAGGTCTGAAAATTGTTTTTTTGTCTAAATGACTGTATTTTTGTCTTTTACAGTCTTAAAAAGCCGGTTTTAGACAAGAAATCTGCATTTTGTCTCCAATGGCCTGAAAAAATGTTTTGGGTCAAAATGACTGTATTTTGGTCTCTCTATATTTTTTAGTCAAAATAACTGCATTTGGTCACGAAAGGTCTGAAAAAAATTTTTAAGTCAAAATTAATGTATTTTTGTCTTTTAGTCTTAAAAAGCCGGTTTTAGACAAGATAACTGCATTTGGTCTCCGATGGCCTGAAAAAAATTTTTTAGTCAAAATGACTGTATTTTGGTCTCCAATTGTCTAAAAAGCCTTTTTTCGTCAAAATAACTGCATTTGGTCACCAAAGGTCTGGAAAAAATTTAGTCAAAATAACTGTATTTTTGTCTTTTACAGTCTTAAAAAGCCGGTTTTAGACGATAACTGCATTTGGTAACTAATGGCCTGAAATTTTTTTTGGGTCAAAATGACTCTATTTTGGTCTCCAAGTGTCTAAAAAGCCTTTTTTTAGTCAAAATAACTTTATTTGATCACCAAAGGTGTGAAAAAACTTTTAGTCAAAATGACTGTATTTATGTCTTTTAAAGTCTTAAAACGCTTGTATTAGACACGATAACTGCATTTGCTCTCCAATGGCCTGAAATTTTATTTTTTGGTCAAAATGACTGTTTTGGTCTCCAAGTATCAAAAAAGCATTTTTTAGTCAAAATAGCTGCATTTGGTCACCAAAGGTCTGAAAATTGTTTTTTTGTCTAAATGACTGTATTTTTGTCTTTTACAGTCTTAAAAAGCCGGTTTTAGACAAGAAATCTGCATTTTGTCTCCAATGGCCTGAAAAAATGTTTTGGGTCAAAATGACTGTATTTTGGTCTCTATATTTTTTAGTCAAAATAACTGCATTTGGTCACCAAAGGCCTGAAAAAAATTTTTTAAGTCAAAATTAATGTTTTTTTGTCTTTTAGTCTTAAAAAGCCGGTTTTAGACAAGATAACTGCATTTGGTCTCCAATGGCCTGAAAAATTTTTTTGGTCAAAATGACTGTATTTTGGTCTCCAATTGTCTAAAAAGTCTTTTTTGGTCAAAATAACTGCATTTGGTCACCAAAGGTCTGGAAAAAAAATTATTCAAAATAACTGTATTTTTGTCTTTTACAGTCTTAAAAAGCCGGTTTTAGACGATAACTGCATTTGGTAACTAATGGCCTGAAAAAATGTTTTTGGTCAAAATGACTCTATTTTGGTCTCCAAGTGTCTAAAAAGCCTTTTTTTAGTCAAAATAACTTTATTTGATCACCAAAGGTGTGAAAAAACTTTTAGTCAAAATGACTGTATTTTTGTCTTTTAAAGTCTTAAAACGCTTGAATTAGACACGATATCTGCATTTGCTCTCCAATGGCCTGAAATTTTATTTTTTTGGTCAAAATGACTCTGTTTTAGTCTCCAAGTATCAAAAAAGCCGTTTTAGTCAAAATAGCTGCATTTGGTCACCAAAGATCTGAAAATTGTTTTTTAAGTCAAAATGACTGTATTTTTGTCTTTAAGTCTTAAAAAGCCGGTTTTAGACAAGAAATCTGCATTTGGTCTCCAATGGCCTGAAAAAATTTTTTTGGTCAAAATGACTGTATTTTGGTCTCCAATTGTCTAAAAAGCCTTTTTTGTCAAAATAACTGCATTTGGTCACCAAAGGTCTGGAAAAAAATTTAGTCAAAATAACTGTATTTTTGTCTTTTACAGTCTTAAAAAGCCGGTTTTAGACGATAACTGCATTTGGTAACTAATGGCCTGAAAAAATGTTTTTGGTCAAAATGACTCTATTTTGGTCTCAAAGTGTCTAAAAAGCCTTTTTTTAGTCAAAATAACTTTATTTGATCACCAAAGGTGTGAAAAAACTTTTAGTCAAAATGACTGTATTTTTGTCTTTGAAAGTCTTAAAACGCTTGTATTAGACACGATAACTGCATTTGCTCTCCAATGGCCTGAAATTTTATTTTTTGGTCAAAATGACTCTGTTTTGGTCTCCAAGTATCAAAAAAGCCTTTTTTAGTCAAAATAGCTGCATTTGGTCACCAAAGGTCTGAAAATTGTTTTTTTGTCTAAATGACTGTATTTTTGTCTTTTACAGTCTTAAAAAGCCGGTTTTAGACAAGATAACTGCATTTGGTCTCCAATGGCCTGAAAAAATATTTGGGGTCAAAATGACTGTATTTTGGTCTCCAATTGTTTAAAAAGCCTTTTTAGTCAATATAACTGCATTTGGTCACCAAAGGTCTGAAATTTTTTTTAGTCAAAATGAATATTTTTGTCTTTTAGATTCTTATAAAGCCGGTTTAGACAAAATAACTGCATTTTGTCTTCAATGCCCTGAAAAAACTATTTGGGTCAAAATGACTGTATTTTGTTCTTCAAGTGCCTAAAAGCCTTTTTTGTCAAAATAACTGCATTTGGTCACCAAAGGTCTGGAAAAAAATTTAGTCAAAATAACTGTATTTTTGTCTTTTACAGTCTTAAAAAGCCGGTTTTAGACAAGATAACTGCATTTGGTCTCCAATGGCCTGAAAAAAAAATTTTGGTCAAAATGACTGTATTTTGGTCTCCAATTGTCTAAAAAGCCTTTTTTAGTCAAAATAACTGCATTTGGTCACCAAAGGTCTGGAAAAAAATTTAGTCAAAATAACTGTATTTTTGTCTTTTACAGTCTTAAAAACCCGATTTTAGACGATAACTGCATTTGGTAACTAATGGCCTGAAAAAATGTTTTTGGTCAAAATGACTCTATTTTGGTCTCCAAGTGTCTAAAAAGCCTTTTTTTAGTCAAAATAACTTTATTTGATCACCAAAGGTGTGAAAAAACTTTTAGTCAAAATGACTGTATTTTTGTCTTTTAAAGTCTTAAAACGCTTGAATTAGACACGATATCTGCATTTGCTCCCCAATAGAATGAAATTTTATTTTTTGGTCAAAATTACTCTGTTTTAGTCTCCAAGTATCAAAAAAGCCGTTTTTAGTCAAAATAGCTGCATTTGGTCACCAAAGGTCTGAAAATTGTTTTTTAAGTCAAAATGACTGTATTTTTGTCTTTTAGTCTTAAAAAGCCGGTTTTAGACAAGATAACTGCATTTGGTCTCCAATGGCCTGTTTTAGTCTCCAAGTATCAAAAAAGCCGTTTTTAGTCAAAATAGCTGCATTTGGTCACCAAAGGTCTGAAAATTGTTTTTTTGTCTAAATGACTGTATTTTTGTCTTTTACAGTCTTAAAAAGCCGGTTTTAGACAAGAAATCTGCATTTTGTCTCCAATGGCCTGAAAAAATATTTTGGGTCAAAATGACTGTATTTTGGTCTCTATATTTTTTAGTCAAAATAACTGCATTTGGTCACCAAAGGCCTGAAAAAAAAATTTTAAGTCAAAATTAATGTTTTTTTGTCTTTTAGTCTTAAAAAGCCGGTTTTAGACAAGATAACTGCATTTGGTCTCCAATGGCCTGAAAAAAATTTTTTGGTCAAAATGACTATTTTGGTCTCCAATTGTCTAAAAAGCCTTTTATGGTCAAAATAACTGCATTTGGTCACCAAAGGTCTGGAAAAAAAATTATTCAAAATAACTGTATTTTTGTCTTTTACAGTCTTAAAAAGCCGGTTTTAGACGATAACTGCATTTGGTAACTAATGGCCTGAAAAAATGTTTTTGGTCAAAATGACTCTATTTTGGTCTCCAAGTGTCTAAAAAGCCTTTTTTTAGTCAAAATAACTTTATTTGATCACCAAAGGTGTGAAAAAACTTTTAGTCAAAATGACTGTATTTTTGTCTTTTAAAGTCTTAAAACGCTTGAATTAGACACGATATCTGCATTTGCTCTCCAATGGCCTGAAATTTTATTTTTTGGTCAAAATGACTCTGTTTTAGTCTCCAAGTATCAAAAAAGCCGTTTTAGTCAAAATAGCTGCATTTGGTCACCAAAGGTCTGAAAATTGTTTTTTAAGTCAAAATGACTGTATTTTTGTCTTTAAGTCTTAAAAAGCCGGTTTTAGACAAGAAATCTGCATTTGGTCTCCAATGGCCTGAAAAAATTTTTTTGGTCAAAATGACTGTATTTTGGTCTCCAATTGTCTAAAAAGCCTTTTTTTGTCAAAATAACTGCATTTGGTCACCAAAGGTCTGGAAAAAAATTTAGTCAAAATAACTGTATTTTTGTCTTTTACAGTCTTAAAAAGCCGGTTTTAGACGATAACTGCATTTGGTAACTAATGGCCTGAAAAAATGTTTTTGGTCAAAATGACTCTATTTTGGTCTCCAAGTGTCTAAAAAGCCTTTTTTTAGTCAAAATAACTTTATTTGATCACCAAAGGTGTGAAAAAACTTTTAGTCAAAATGACTGTATTTTTGTCTTTGAAAGTCTTAAAACGCTTGTATTAGACACGATAACTGCATTTGCTCTCCAATGGCCTGAAATTTTATTTTTTGGTCAAAATGACTCTATTTTGGTCTCCAAGTATCAAAAAAGCCTTTTTTAGTCAAAATAGCTGCATTTGGTCACCAAAGGTCTGAAAATTGTTTTTTTGTCTAAATGACTGTATTTTTGTCTTTTACAGTCTTAAAAAGCCGGTTTTAGACAAGATAACTGCATTTGGTCTCCAATGGCCTGAAAAAATATTTGGGGTCAAAATGACTGTATTTTGGTCTCCAATTGTTTAAAAAGCCTTTTTAGTCAATATAACTGCATTTGGTCACCAAAGGTCTGAAATTTTTTTTAGTCAAAATGAATATTTTTGTCTTTTAGATTCTTATAAAGCCGGTTTAGACAAAATAACTGCATTTTGTCTTCAATGCCCTGAAAAAACTATTTGGGTCAAAATGACTGTATTTTGTTCTTCAAGTGCCTAAAAAGCCTTTTTTTGTCAAAATAACTGCATTTGGTCACCAAAGGTCTGGAAAAAAATTTAGTCAAAATAACTGTATTTTTGTCTTTTACAGTCTTAAAAAGCCGGTTTTAGACAAGATAACTGCATTTGGTCTCCAATGGCCTGAAAAAAAATTTTTGGTCAAAATGACTGTATTTTGGTCTCCAATTGTCTAAAAAGCCTTTTTTAGTCAAAATAACTGCATTTGGTCACCAAAGGTCTGGAAAAAATTTAGTCAAAATAACTGTATTTTTGTCTTTTACAGTCTTAAAAACCCGATTTTAGACGATAACTGCATTTGGTAACTAATGGCCTGAAAAAGTGTTTTTGGTCAAAATGACTCTATTTTGGTCTCCAAGTGTCTAAAAAGCCTTTTTTTTAGTCAAAATAACTTTATTTGATCACCAAAGGTGTGAAAAAACTTTTAGTCAAAATGACTGTATTTTTGTCTTTTAAAGTCTTAAAACGCTTGAATTAGACACGATATCTGCATTTGCTCCCCAATAGAATGAAATTTTATTTTTTGGTCAAAATTACTCTGTTTTAGTCTCCAAGTATCAAAAAAGCCGTTTTTAGTCAAAATAGCTGCATTTGGTCACCAAGGGTCTGAAAATTGTTTTTTAAGTCAAAATGACTGTATTTTTGTCTTTTAGTCTTAAAAAGCCGGTTTTAGACAAGATAACTGCATTTGGTCTCCAATGGGCTGTTTTAGTCTCCAAGTATCAAAAAAGCCGTTTTTAGTCAAAATAGCTGCATTTGGTCACCAAAGGTCTGAAAATTGTTTTTTTGTCTAAATGACTGTATTTTTGTCTTTTACAGTCTTAAAAAGCCGGTTTTAAACAAGAAATTTGCATTTTGTCTCCAATGGCCTGAAAAAATGTTTTGGGTCAAAATGACTGTATTTTGGTCTCTATATTTTTTAGTCAAAATAACTGCATTTGGTCACCAAAGGCCTGAAAAAAAATTTTTAAGTCAAAATTAATGTTTTTTTGTCTTTTAGTCTTAAAAAGCCGGTTTTAGACAAGATAACTGCATTTGGTCTCCAATGGCCTGAAAAATTTTTTTTGGTCAAAATGACTGTATTTTGGTCTCCAATTGTCTAAAAAGCCTTTTTTGGTCAAAATAACTGCATTTGGTCACCAAAGGTCTGGAAAAAAATTATTCAAAATAACTGTATTTTTGTCTTTTACAGTCTTAAAAAGCCGGTTTTAGACGATAACTGCATTTGGTAACTAATGGCCTGAAAAAATGTTTTTGGTCAAAATGACTCTATTTTGGTCTCCAAGTGTCTAAAAAGCCTTTTTTTAGTCAAAATAATTTTATTTGATCACCAAAGGTGTGAAAAAACTTTTAGTCAAAATGACTGTATTTTTGTCTTTTAAAGTCTTAAAACCCTTGTATTAGACACGATAACTGCATTTGCTCTCCAATGGCCTGAAATTTTATTTTTTGGTCAAAATGACTCTGTTTTGGTCTCCAAGTATCAAAAAAGCCTTTTTTAGTCAAAATAGCTGCATTTGGTCACCAAAGGTCTGAAAATTGTTTTTTTGTCTAAATGACTGTATTTTTGTCTTTTACAGTCTTAAAAGACGGTTTTAGACAAGATAACTGCATTTGGTCTCCAATGGCCTGAAAAAATATTTGGGGTCAAAATGACTGTATTTTGGTCTCCAATTGTTTAAAAAGCCTTTTTAGTCAATATAACTGCATTTGGTCACCAAAGGTCTGAAATTTTTTTTTAGTCAAAATGAATATTTTTGTCTTTTAGATTCTTATAAAGCCGGTTTAGACAAAATAACTGCATTTTGTCTTCAATGCCCTGAAAAAACAATTTGGGTCAAAATGACTGTATTTTGTTCTTCAAGTGCCTAAAAAGCCTTTTTTTGTCAAAATAACTGTATTTGGTCACCAAAGGTCTGGAAAAAAATTTAGTCAAAATAACTGTATTTTTGTCTTTTACAGTCTTAAAAAGCCGGTTTTAGACAAGATAACTGCATTTGGTCTCCAATGGCCTGAAAAAAAAATTTTGGTCAAAATGACTGTATTTTGGTCTCCAATTGTCTAAAAAGCCTTTTTTAGTCAAAATAACTGCATTTGGTCACCAAAGGTCTGGAAAAAATTTAGTCAAAATAACTGTATTTTTGTCTTTTACAGTCTTAAAAACCCGATTTTAGACGATAACTGCATTTGGTAACTAATGGCCTGAAAAAATGTTTTTGGTCAAAATGACTCTATTTTGGTCTCCAAGTGTCTAAAAAGCCATTTTTCATTTTTAGTCAAAATGACTGTATTTTTGTCTCTTAGAGTCTTAAAAAGCCGGTTTTAGATAAGATAACTGCATTTGGTCTCCAATGGCCTACAAAACTATGTGGGTCACAATGACTGTATTTTGGTCTTCAAGTGTCTAAAAAGCCTTTTTTAGTCAAAAGAACTGCATTTGGTCACCAAAGGTCTGAAAACATTTTTTAGTCAAAATGACTGTATTTTTGTCTTTTAGAGTCTTAAAAAGCCGGTTTTAGATAAGATAACTGCATTTGGTCTCCAATGGCCTACAAAACTATGTGGGTCACAATGACTGTATTTTGGTCTTCAAGTGTCTAAAAATCCTTTTTTAGTCAAAAGAACTGCATTTTGTTCACCAAAGGTCTGAAAACATTTTTTAGTCAAAATAACTGAATTTTGTTTTTTAGAGTCTTATAAAGACGGTTTTAGGCAAGATAACTGCAGTTTGTCTCCAATGGCCTGAAAAAACTTTTTGGGTAAAATGACTGTATTTTGGTCTCCAAGTGTCTAAAAAGCCTTTTTTAGTCAAAATAACTGCATTTGGTCACCAAAGGTCTGAAATTTTTTTTAAGTCAAAATGACTGTATTTTTGTCTTTTAGTCTTAAAAAGCCGGTTTTAGACAAGATAACTGCATTTGGTTTCCAATGGCCTGAAAAATTCTTTGGGGTCAAAATGACTGTATTTTGTTCTTCAAGTGTCTAAAAAGCCTTTTTTAGTCAA
The DNA here is from genome assembly GCF_965119305.1 of Pelophylax lessonae. Taxonomy (NCBI): domain Eukaryota; kingdom Metazoa; phylum Chordata; class Amphibia; order Anura; family Ranidae; genus Pelophylax; species Pelophylax lessonae. Next base: position 100,590 of record NW_028120083.1, on the reverse strand, counting down.
AATAACTGCATTTGGTCACCAAAGGTCTGAAATTTTTTTTAAGTCAAAATGACTGTATTTTTGTCTTTTAGTCTTAAAAAGCCGGTTTTAGACAAGATAACTGCATTTGGTCTCCAATGGCCTGAAAAATTTTTTGGGGTCAAAATGACTGTATTTTGGTCTCCAATTGTCTAAAAAGCCTTTTTTTATCCAAAATAACTGCATTTGGTCACCAAAGGTCTGGAAAAAAATTTAGTCAAAATAAATATTTTTGTCTTTTACAGTCTTAAAAAGCCGGTTTTAGACAATAACTGCATTTGGTAACCAATGGCCTGAAAAAATGTTTTTGGTCAAAATGACTCTATTTTGGTCTCCAAGTGTCTAAAAAGCCTTTTTTTAGTCAAAATAACTTTATTTGATCACCAAAGGTGTGAAAAAACTTTTAGTCAAAATGACTGTATTTTTGTCTTTTAAAGTCTTAAAACACTTGTATTAGACACAATAACTGCATTTGCTCTCCAATGGCCTGAAATTTTATTTTTTGGTCAAAATGACTCTGTTTTGGTCTCCAAGTATGAAAAAAGCCTTTTATAGTCAAAATAGCTGCATTTGGTCACCAAAGGTCTGAAAATTGTTTTTTTGTCTAAATGACTGTATTTTTGTCTTTTACAGTCTTAAAAAGACGGTTTTAGACAAGAAATCTGCATTTTGTCTCCAATGGCCTGAAAAAATGTTTTGGGTCAAAATGACTGTATTTTGGTCTCTCTATATTTTATAGTCAAAATAACTGCATTTGGTCACCAAAGGTCTGAAAAAAATTTTTAAGTCAAAATTAATGTATTTTTGTCTTTTAGTCTTAAAAAGCCGGTTTTAGACAAGATAACTGCATTTGGTCTCCAATGGCCTGAAAATTTTTTTTTAGTCAAAATGACTGTATTTTGGTCTCCAATTGTCTAAAAAGCCTTTTTTCGTCAAAATAACTGCATTTGGTCACCAAAGGTCTGGAAAAAATTTAGTCAAAATAACTGTATTTTTGTCTTTTACAGTCTTAAAAAGCCGGTTTTAGACGATAACTGCATTTGGTAACTAATGGCCTGAAAAATTTTTTGGGGTCAAAATGACTCTATTTTGGTCTCCAAGTGTTTAAAAAGCCTTTTTTTAGTCAAAATAACTTTATGTGATCACCAAAGGTGTGAAAAAACTTTTAGTCAAAATGACTGTATTTTTGTCTTTGAAAGTCTTAAAACGCTTGTATTAGACACGATAACTGCATTTGCTCTCCAATGGCCTGAAATTTTATTTTTTGGTCAAAATGACTCTGTTTTGGTCTCCAAGTATCAAAAAAGCCTTTTTTAGTCAAAATAGCTGCATTTGGTCACCAAAGGTCTGAAAATTGTTTTTTTGTCTAAATGACTGTATTTTTGTCTTTTACAGTCTTAAAAAGCCGGTTTTAGACAAGATAACTGCATTTGGTCTCCAATGGCCTGAAAAAATATTTGGGGTCAAAATGACTGTATTTTGGTCTCCAATTGTTTAAAAAGCCTTTTTAGTCAATATAACTGCATTTGGTCACCAAAGGTCTGAAATTTTTTTTAGTCAAAATGAATATTTTTGTCTTTTAGATTCTTATAAAGCCGGTTTAGACAAAATAACTGCATTTTGTCTTCAATGCCCTGAAAAAACTATTTGGGTCAAAATGACTGTATTTTGTTCTTCAAGTGCCTAAAAGCCTTTTTTTGTCAAAATAACTGCATTTGGTCACCAAAGGTCTGGAAAAAAATTTAGTCAAAATAACTGTATTTTTGTCTTTTACAGTCTTAAAAAGCCGGTTTTAGACAAGATAACTGCATTTGGTCTCCAATGGCCTGAAAAAAAAATTTTGGTCAAAATGACTGTATTTTGGTCTCCAATTGTCTAAAAAGCCTTTTTTAGTCAAAATAACTGCATTTGGTCACCAAAGGTCTGGAAAAAAATTTAGTCAAAATAACTGTATTTTTGTCTTTTACAGTCTTAAAAACCCGATTTTAGACGATAACTGCATTTGGTAACTAATGGCCTGAAAAAATGTTTTTGGTCAAAATGACTCTATTTTGGTCTCCAAGTGTCTAAAAAGCCTTTTTTTAGTCAAAATAACTTTATTTGATCACCAAAGGTGTGAAAAAACTTTTAGTCAAAATGACTGTATTTTTGTCTTTTAAAGTCTTAAAACGCTTGAATTAGACACGATATCTGCATTTGCTCCCCAATAGAATGAAATTTTATTTTTTGGTCAAAATTACTCTGTTTTAGTCTCCAAGTATCAAAAAAGCCGTTTTTAGTCAAAATAGCTGCATTTGGTCACCAAAGGTCTGAAAATTGTTTTTTAAGTCAAAATGACTGTATTTTTGTCTTTTAGTCTTAAAAAGCCGGTTTTAGACAAGATAACTGCATTTGGTCTCCAATGGCCTGTTTTAGTCTCCAAGTATCAAAAAAGCCGTTTTTAGTCAAAATAGCTGCATTTGGTCACCAAAGGTCTGAAAATTGTTTTTTTGTCTAAATGACTGTATTTTTGTCTTTTACAGTCTTAAAAAGCCGGTTTTAGACAAGAAATCTGCATTTTGTCTCCAATGGCCTGAAAAAATATTTTGGGTCAAAATGACTGTATTTTGGTCTCTATATTTTTTAGTCAAAATAACTGCATTTGGTCACCAAAGGCCTGAAAAAAAAATTTTAAGTCAAAATTAATGTTTTTTTGTCTTTTAGTCTTAAAAAGCCGGTTTTAGACAAGATAACTGCATTTGGTCTCCAATGGCCTGAAAAAAATTTTTTGGTCAAAATGACTATTTTGGTCTCCAATTGTCTAAAAAGCCTTTTATGGTCAAAATAACTGCATTTGGTCACCAAAGGTCTGGAAAAAAAATTATTCAAAATAACTGTATTTTTGTCTTTTACAGTCTTAAAAAGCCGGTTTTAGACGATAACTGCATTTGGTAACTAATGGCCTGAAAAAATGTTTTTGGTCAAAATGACTCTATTTTGGTCTCCAAGTGTCTAAAAAGCCTTTTTTTAGTCAAAATAACTTTATTTGATCACCAAAGGTGTGAAAAAACTTTTAGTCAAAATGACTGTATTTTTGTCTTTTAAAGTCTTAAAACGCTTGAATTAGACACGATATCTGCATTTGCTCTCCAATGGCCTGAAATTTTATTTTTTGGTCAAAATGACTCTGTTTTAGTCTCCAAGTATCAAAAAAGCCGTTTTAGTCAAAATAGCTGCATTTGGTCACCAAAGGTCTGAAAATTGTTTTTTAAGTCAAAATGACTGTATTTTTGTCTTTAAGTCTTAAAAAGCCGGTTTTAGACAAGAAATCTGCATTTGGTCTCCAATGGCCTGAAAAAATTTTTTTGGTCAAAATGACTGTATTTTGGTCTCCAATTGTCTAAAAAGCCTTTTTTTGTCAAAATAACTGCATTTGGTCACCAAAGGTCTGGAAAAAAATTTAGTCAAAATAACTGTATTTTTGTCTTTTACAGTCTTAAAAAGCCGGTTTTAGACGATAACTGCATTTGGTAACTAATGGCCTGAAAAAATGTTTTTGGTCAAAATGACTCTATTTTGGTCTCCAAGTGTCTAAAAAGCCTTTTTTTAGTCAAAATAACTTTATTTGATCACCAAAGGTGTGAAAAAACTTTTAGTCAAAATGACTGTATTTTTGTCTTTGAAAGTCTTAAAACGCTTGTATTAGACACGATAACTGCATTTGCTCTCCAATGGCCTGAAATTTTATTTTTTGGTCAAAATGACTCTATTTTGGTCTCCAAGTATCAAAAAAGCCTTTTTTAGTCAAAATAGCTGCATTTGGTCACCAAAGGTCTGAAAATTGTTTTTTTGTCTAAATGACTGTATTTTTGTCTTTTACAGTCTTAAAAAGCATGTTTTAGACAAGATAACTGCATTTGGTCTCCAATGGCCTGAAAAAATATTTGGGGTCAAAATGACTGTATTTTGGTCTCCAATTGTTTAAAAAGCCTTTTTAGTCAATATAACTGCATTTGGTCACCAAAGGTCTGAAATTTTTTTTAGTCAAAATGAATATTTTTGTCTTTTAGATTCTTATAAAGCCGGTTTAGACAAAATAACTGCATTTTGTCTTCAATGCCCTGAAAAAACTATTTGGGTCAAAATGACTGTATTTTGTTCTTCAAGTGCCTAAAAAGCCTTTTTTTGTCAAAATAACTGCATTTGGTCACCAAAGGTCTGGAAAAAAATTTAGTCAAAATAACTGTATTTTTGTCTTTTACAGTCTTAAAAAGCCGGTTTTAGACAAGATAACTGCATTTGGTCTCCAATGGCCTGAAAAAAAAATTTTGGTCAAAATGACTGTATTTTGGTCTCCAATTGTCTAAAAAGCCTTTTTTAGTCAAAATAACTGCATTTGGTCACCAAAGGTCTGGAAAAAATTTAGTCAAAATAACTGTATTTTTGTCTTTTACAGTCTTAAAAACCCGATTTTAGACGATAACTGCATTTGGTAACTAATGGCCTGAAAAAGTGTTTTTGGTCAAAATGACTCTATTTTGGTCTCCAAGTGTCTAAAAAGCCTTTTTTTTAGTCAAAATAACTTTATTTGATCACCAAAGGTGTGAAAAAACTTTTAGTCAAAATGACTGTATTTTTGTCTTTTAAAGTCTTAAAACGCTTGAATTAGACACGATATCTGCATTTGCTCCCCAATAGAATGAAATTTTATTTTTTGGTCAAAATTACTCTGTTTTAGTCTCCAAGTATCAAAAAAGCCGTTTTTAGTCAAAATAGCTGCATTTGGTCACCAAGGGTCTGAAAATTGTTTTTTAAGTCAAAATGACTGTATTTTTGTCTTTTAGTCTTAAAAAGCCGGTTTTAGACAAGATAACTGCATTTGGTCTCCAATGGGCTGTTTTAGTCTCCAAGTATCAAAAAAGCCGTTTTTAGTCAAAATAGCTGCATTTGGTCACCAAAGGTCTGAAAATTGTTTTTTTGTCTAAATGACTGTATTTTTGTCTTTTACAGTCTTAAAAAGCCGGTTTTAAACAAGAAATTTGCATTTTGTCTCCAATGGCCTGAAAAAATGTTTTGGGTCAAAATGACTGTATTTTGGTCTCTATATTTTTTAGTCAAAATAACTGCATTTGGTCACCAAAGGCCTGAAAAAAAATTTTTAAGTCAAAATTAATGTTTTTTTGTCTTTTAGTCTTAAAAAGCCGGTTTTAGACAAGATAACTGCATTTGGTCTCCAATGGCCTGAAAAATTTTTTTTGGTCAAAATGACTGTATTTTGGTCTCCAATTGTCTAAAAAGCCTTTTTTGGTCAAAATAACTGCATTTGGTCACCAAAGGTCTGGAAAAAAATTATTCAAAATAACTGTATTTTTGTCTTTTACAGTCTTAAAAAGCCGGTTTTAGACGATAACTGCATTTGGTAACTAATGGCCTGAAAAAATGTTTTTGGTCAAAATGACTCTATTTTGGTCTCCAAGTGTCTAAAAAGCCTTTTTTTAGTCAAAATAATTTTATTTGATCACCAAAGGTGTGAAAAAACTTTTAGTCAAAATGACTGTATTTTTGTCTTTTAAAGTCTTAAAACCCTTGTATTAGACACGATAACTGCATTTGCTCTCCAATGGCCTGAAATTTTATTTTTTGGTCAAAATGACTCTGTTTTGGTCTCCAAGTATCAAAAAAGCCTTTTTTAGTCAAAATAGCTGCATTTGGTCACCAAAGGTCTGAAAATTGTTTTTTTGTCTAAATGACTGTATTTTTGTCTTTTACAGTCTTAAAAGACGGTTTTAGACAAGATAACTGCATTTGGTCTCCAATGGCCTGAAAAAATATTTGGGGTCAAAATGACTGTATTTTGGTCTCCAATTGTTTAAAAAGCCTTTTTAGTCAATATAACTGCATTTGGTCACCAAAGGTCTGAAATTTTTTTTTAGTCAAAATGAATATTTTTGTCTTTTAGATTCTTATAAAGCCGGTTTAGACAAAATAACTGCATTTTGTCTTCAATGCCCTGAAAAAACAATTTGGGTCAAAATGACTGTATTTTGTTCTTCAAGTGCCTAAAAAGCCTTTTTTTGTCAAAATAACTGTATTTGGTCACCAAAGGTCTGGAAAAAAATTTAGTCAAAATAACTGTATTTTTGTCTTTTACAGTCTTAAAAAGCCGGTTTTAGACAAGATAACTGCATTTGGTCTCCAATGGCCTGAAAAAAAAATTTTGGTCAAAATGACTGTATTTTGGTCTCCAATTGTCTAAAAAGCCTTTTTTAGTCAAAATAACTGCATTTGGTCACCAAAGGTCTGGAAAAAATTTAGTCAAAATAACTGTATTTTTGTCTTTTACAGTCTTAAAAACCCGATTTTAGACGATAACTGCATTTGGTAACTAATGGCCTGAAAAAATGTTTTTGGTCAAAATGACTCTATTTTGGTCTCCAAGTGTCTAAAAAGCCATTTTTCATTTTTAGTCAAAATGACTGTATTTTTGTCTCTTAGAGTCTTAAAAAGCCGGTTTTAGATAAGATAACTGCATTTGGTCTCCAATGGCCTACAAAACTATGTGGGTCACAATGACTGTATTTTGGTCTTCAAGTGTCTAAAAAGCCTTTTTTAGTCAAAAGAACTGCATTTGGTCACCAAAGGTCTGAAAACATTTTTTAGTCAAAATGACTGTATTTTTGTCTTTTAGAGTCTTAAAAAGCCGGTTTTAGATAAGATAACTGCATTTGGTCTCCAATGGCCTACAAAACTATGTGGGTCACAATGACTGTATTTTGGTCTTCAAGTGTCTAAAAATCCTTTTTTAGTCAAAAGAACTGCATTTTGTTCACCAAAGGTCTGAAAACATTTTTTAGTCAAAATAACTGAATTTTGTTTTTTAGAGTCTTATAAAGACGGTTTTAGGCAAGATAACTGCAGTTTGTCTCCAATGGCCTGAAAAAACTTTTTGGGTAAAATGACTGTATTTTGGTCTCCAAGTGTCTAAAAAGCCTTTTTTAGTCAAAATAACTGCATTTGGTCACCAAAGGTCTGAAATTTTTTTTAAGTCAAAATGACTGTATTTTTGTCTTTTAGTCTTAAAAAGCCGGTTTTAGACAAGATAACTGCATTTGGTTTCCAATGGCCTGAAAAATTCTTTGGGGTCAAAATGACTGTATTTTGTTCTTCAAGTGTCTAAAAAGCCTTTTTTAGTCAAAATAACTGCATTTGGTCACCAAAGGTCTGAAATTTTTTTTAAGTCAAAATGACTGTATTTTTGTCTTTTAGTCTTAAAAAGCCGGTTTTAGACAAGATAACTGCATTTGGTCTCCAATGGCCTGAAAAATTTTTTGGGGTCAAAATGACTGTATTTTGGTCTCCAATTGTCTAAAAAGCCTTTTTTTATCCAAAATAACTGCATTTGGTCACCAAAGGTCTGGAAAAAAATTTAGTCAAAATAAATATTTTTGTCTTTTACAGTCTTAAAAAGCCGGTTTTAGACAATAACTGCATTTGGTAACCAATGGCCTGAAAAAATGTTTTTGGTCAAAATGACTCTATTTTGGTCTCCAAGTGTCTAAAAAGCCTTTTTTTAGTCAAAATAACTTTATTTGATCACCAAAGGTGTGAAAAAACTTTTAGTCAAAATGACTGTATTTTTGTCTTTTAAAGTCTTAAAACACTTGTATTAGACACAATAACTGCATTTGCTCTCCAATGGCCTGAAATTTTATTTTTTGGTCAAAATGACTCTGTTTTGGTCTCCAAGTATGAAAAAAGCCTTTTATAGTCAAAATAGCTGCATTTGGTCACCAAAGGTCTGAAAATTGTTTTTTTGTCTAAATGACTGTATTTTTGTCTTTTACAGTCTTAAAAAGACGGTTTTAGACAAGAAATCTGCATTTTGTCTCCAATGGCCTGAAAAAATGTTTTGGGTCAAAATGACTGTATTTTGGTCTCTCTATATTTTATAGTCAAAATAACTGCATTTGGTCACCAAAGGTCTGAAAAAAATTTTTAAGTCAAAATTAATGTATTTTTGTCTTTTAGTCTTAAAAAGCCGGTTTTAGACAAGATAACTGCATTTGGTCTCCAATGGCCTGAAAATTTTTTTTTAGTCAAAATGACTGTATTTTGGTCTCCAATTGTCTAAAAAGCCTTTTTTCGTCAAAATAACTGCATTTGGTCACCAAAGGTCTGGAAAAAATTTAGTCAAAATAACTGTATTTTTGTCTTTTACAGTCTTAAAAAGCCGGTTTTAGACGATAACTGCATTTGGTAACTAATGGCCTGAAAAATTTTTTGGGGTCAAAATGACTCTATTTTGGTCTCCAAGTGTTTAAAAAGCCTTTTTTTAGTCAAAATAACTTTATGTGATCACCAAAGGTGTGAAAAAACTTTTAGTCAAAATGACTGTATTTATGTCTTTTAAAGTCTTAAAACGCTTGTATTAGACACGATAACTGCATTTGCTCTCCAATGGCCTGAAATTTTTTTTTGGTCAAAATGACTCTGTTTTGGTCTCCAAGTATCAAAAAAGCCTTTTTTAGTCAAAATAGCTGCATTTGGTCACCAAAGGTCTGAAAATTGTTTTTTTGTCTAAATGACTGTATTTTTGTCTTTTACAGTCTTAAAAAGCCGGTTTTAGACAAGAAATCTGCATTTTGTCTCCAATGGCCTCAAAAAATGTTTTGGGTCAAAATGACTGTATTTTGGTCTCTATATTTTTTAGTCAAAATAACTGCATTTGGTCACCAAAGGTCTGAAAAAAATTTTTAAGTCAAAATGACTGTATTTTTGTCTTTTAGTCTTAAAAAGCCGGTTTTAGACAAGATAACTGCATTTGGTCTCTAATGGCCTGAAAATATTTTTTCAGTATTTTGGTCTCCAATTGTCTAAAAAGCCTTTTTTAGTCAAAATAACTGCATTTGGTCACCAAAGGTCTGAAATTTTTTTTAGTCAAAATGACTATTTTTGTCTTTTAGATTCTTAAAAAAGTCGGTTTAGACAAGATAACTGCATTTTGTCTTCAATGGCCTGAAAAACTGTGGGTCACAATGACTGTATTTTGGTCTTCAAGTGTCTAAAAAGCCTTTTTTTTTAGTCAAAAGAACTGCATTTGGTCACCAAAGGTCTGAAAAATTTTTTTAAGTCAAAATGACTGTATTTTTGTCTTTTAGTCTTAAAAAGCCGGTTTTAGACAAGATAACTGCATTTGGTCTTTAATGGCCTGAAAATATTTTTTCAGTATTTTGGTCTCCAATTGTCTAAAAAGCCTTTTTTAGTCAAAAGAACTGCATTTGGTCACCAAAGGTCTGAAAACATTTTTTAGTCAAAATGACTGTATTTTTGTCTTTTAGAGTCTTAAAAAGCCGGTTTTAGATAAGATAACTGCATTTGGTCTCCAATGGCCTACAAAACTATGTGGGTCACAATGACTGTATTTTGGTCTTCAAGTGTCTAAAAATCCTTTTTTAGTCAAAAGAACTGCATTTTGTTCACCAAAGGTCTGAAAACATTTTTTAGTCAAAATAACTGAATTTTGTTTTTTAGAGTCTTATAAAGACGGTTTTAGGCAAGATAACTGCAGTTTGTCTCCAATGGCCTGAAAAAACGTTTTGGGTAAAATGACTGTATTTTGGTCTCCAAGTGTCTAAAAAGCCTTTTTTAGTCAAAATAACTGCATTTGGTCACCAAAGGTCTGAAATTTTTTTTAAGTCAAAATGACTGTATTTTTGTCTTTTAGTCTTAAAAAGCCGGTTTTAGACAAGATAACTGCATTTGGTTTCCAATGGCCTGAAAAATTCTTTGGGGTCAAAATGACTGTATTTTGTTCTTCAAGTGTCTAAAAAGCCTTTTTTAGTCAAAATAACTGCATTTGGTCACCAAAGGTCTGAAATTTTTTTTAAGTCAAAATGACTGTATTTTTCTCTTTTAGTCTTAAAAAGCCGGTTTTAGACAAGATAACTGCATTTGGTCTCCAATGGCCTGAAAAATTTTTTGGGGTCAAAATGACTGTATTTTGGTCTCCAATTGTCTAAAAAGCCTTTTTTTATCCAAAATAACTGCATTTGGTCACCAAAGGTCTGGAAAAAAATTTAGTCAAAATAAATATTTTTGTCTTTTACAGTCTTAAAAAGCCGGTTTTAGACAATAACTGCATTTGGTAACCAATGGCCTGAAAAAATGTTTTTGGTCAAAATGACTCTATTTTGGTCTCCAAGTGTCTAAAAAGCCTTTTTTTAGTCAAAATAACTTTATTTGATCACCAAAGGTGTGAAAAAACTTTTAGTCAAAATGACTGTATTTTTGTCTTTTAAAGTCTTAAAACGCTTGAATTAGACACGATATCTGCATTTGCTCCCCAATAGAATGAAATTTTATTTTTTGGTCAAAATTACTCTGTTTTAGTCTCCAAGTATCAAAAAAGCCGTTTTTAGTCAAAATAGCTGCATTTGGTCACCAAAGGTCTGAAAATTGTTTTTTAAGTCAAAATGACTGTATTTTTGTCTTTTAGTCTTAAAAAGCCGGTTTTAGACAAGATAACTGCATTTGGTCTCCAATGGCCTGTTTTAGTCTCCAAGTATCAAAAAAGCCGTTTTTAGTCAAAATAGCTGCATTTGGTCACCAAAGGTCTGAAAATTGTTTTTTTGTCTAAATGACTGTATTTTTGTCTTTTACAGTCTTAAAAAGCCGGTTTTAGACAAGAAATCTGCATTTTGTCTCCAATGGCCTGAAAAAATGTTTTGGGTCAAAATGACTGTATTTTGGTCTCTATATTTTTTAGTCAAAATAACTGCATTTGGTCACCAAAGGCCTGAAAAAAAAATTTTAAGTCAAAATTAATGTTTTTTTGTCTTTTAGTCTTAAAAAGCCGGTTTTAGACAAGATAACTGCATTTGGTCTCCAATGGCCTGAAAAAAATTTTTTGGTCAAAATGACTGTATTTTGGTCTCCAATTGTCTAAAAAGCCTTTTTTGGTCAAAATAACTGCATTTGGTCACCAAAGGTCTGGAAAAAAAATTATTCAAAATAACTGTATTTTTGTCTTTTACAGTCTTAAAAAGCCGGTTTTAGACGATAACTGCATTTGGTAACTAATGGCCTGAAAAAATGTTTTTGGTCAAAATGACTCTATTTTGGTCTCCAAGTGTCTAAAAAGCCTTTTTTTAGTCAAAATAACTTTATTTGATCACCAAAGGTGTGAAAAAACTTTTAGTCAAAATGACTGTATTTTTGTCTTTTAAAGTCTTAAAACGCTTGAATTAGACACGATATCTGCATTTGCTCTCCAATGGCCTGAAATTTTATTTTTTGGTCAAAATGACTCTGTTTTAGTCTCCAAGTATCAAAAAAGCCGTTTTAGTCAAAATAGCTGCATTTGGTCACCAAAGGTCTGAAAATTTTTTTTTAAGTCAAAATGACTGTATTTTTGTCTTTAAGTCTTAAAAAGCCGGTTTTAGACAAGATAACTGCATTTGGTCTCCAATGGCCTGAAAAAAAAAATTTGGTCAAAATGACTGTATTTTGGTCTCCAATTGTCTAAAAAGCCTTTTTTAGTCAAAATAACTGCATTTGGTCACCAAAGGTCTGGAAAAAATTTAGTCAATATAACTGTATTTTTGTCTTTTACAGTCTTAAAAAGCCGGTTTTAGACGATAACTGCATTTGGTAACTAATGGCCTGAAAAAATGTTTTTGGTCAAAATGACTCTATTTTGGTCTCCAAGTGTCTAAAAAGCCTTTTTTTAGTCAAAATAACTTTATTTGATCACCAAAGGTGTGAAAAAACTTTTAGTCAAAATGACTGTATTTTTGTCTTTGAAAGTCTTAAAACGCTTGTATTAGACACGATAACTGCATTTGCTCTCCAATGGCCTGAAATTTTATTTTTTGGTCAAAATGACTCTGTTTTGGTCTCCAAGTATCAAAAAAGCCTTTTTTAGTCAAAATAGCTGCATTTGGTCACCAAAGGTCTGAAAATTGTTTTTTTGTCTAAATGACTGTATTTTTGTCTTTTACAGTCTTAAAAAGCCGGTTTTAGACAAGATAACTGCATTTGGTCTCCAATGGCCTGAAAAAATATTTGGGGTCAAAATGACTGTATTTTGGTCTCCAATTGTTTAAAAAGCCTTTTTAGTCAATATAACTGCATTTGGTCACCAAAGGTCTGAAATTTTTTTAGTCAAAATGAATATTTTTGTCTTTTAGATTCTTATAAAGCCGGTTTAGACAAAATAACTGCATTTTGTCTTCAATGCCCTGAAAAAACTATTTGGGTCAAAATGACTGTATTTTGTTTTTCAAGTGCCTAAAAAGCCTTTTTTTTGTCAAAATAACTGCATTTGGTCACCAAAGGTCTGGAAAAAAATTTAGTCAAAATAACTGTATTTTTGTCTTTTACAGTCTTAAAAAGCCGGTTTTAGACAAGATAACTGCATTTGGTCTCCAATGGCCTGAAAAAAAAAATTGTGGTCAAAATGACTGTATTTTGGTTTCCAATTGTCTAAAAAGCCTTTTTTAGTCAAAATAACTGCATTTGGTCACCAAAGGTCTGGAAAAAAATTTAGTCAAAATAACTGTATTTTTGTCTTTTACAGTCTTAAAAACCCGATTTTAGACGATAACTGCATTTGGTAACTAATGGCCTGAAAAAATGTTTTTGGTCAAAATGACTCTATTTTGGTCTCCAAGTGTCTAAAAAGCCTTTTTTTAGTCAAAATAACTTTATTTGATCACCAAAGGTGTGAAAAAACTTTTAGTCAAAATGACTGTATTTTTGTCTTTTAAAGTCTTAAAACGCTTGAATTAGACACGATATCTGCATTTGCTCCCCAATAGAATGAAATTTTATTTTTTGGTCAAAATTACTCTGTTTTAGTCTCCAAGTATCAAAAAAGCCGTTTTTAGTCAAAATAGCTGCATTTGGTCACCAAAGGTCTGAAAATTGTTTTTTAAGTCAAAATGACTGTATTTTTGTCTTTTAGTCTTAAAAAGCCGGTTTTAGACAAGATAACTGCATTTGGTCTCCAATGGCCTGTTTTAGTCTCCAAGTATCAAAAAAGCCGTTTTTAGTCAAAATAGCTGCATTTGGTCACCAAAGGTCTGAAAATTGTTTTTTTGTCTAAATGACTGTATTTTTGTCTTTTACAGTCTTAAAAAGCCGGTTTTAGACAAGAAATCTGCATTTTGTCTCCAATGGCCTGAAAAAATGTTTTGGGTCAAAATGACTGTATTTTGGTCTCTATATTTTTTAGTCAAAATAACTGCATTTGGTCACCAAAGGCCTGAAAAAAAATTTTTAAGTCAAAATTAATGTTTTTTTGTCTTTTAGTCTTAAAAAGCCGGTTTTAGACAAGATAACTGCATTTGGTCTCCAATGGCCTGAAAAAAATTTTTTGGCCAAAATGACTGTATTTTGGTCTCCAATTGTCTAAAAAGCCTTTTTTAGTCAAAATAACTGCATTTGGTCACCAAAGGTCTGAAAATTGTTTTTTTGTCTAAATGACTGTATTTTTGTCTTTTACAGTCTTAAAAAGCCGGTTTTAGACAAGAAAACTGCATTTTGTCTCCAATGGCCTGAACAAATTATTTGGGTCAAAATCATTGTATTTTGGTCTCCAAGTGTCTAAAAATCCTTTTTTAGTCAAAAGAACTGCTTTTGGTCACCAAAGGTCTGAAAACATTTTTTAGTCAAAATGACTGTATTTTTGTTTTTTAGAGTCCTAAAAAGCCGGTTTTAGACAAGATAACTGCATTTTGTCTACAACGGCCTGAAAATTTTTTTGGGTCAAAATGACTGTATTTTGGTCTCCAAGTGTATATAAAGCCTTTTTTAGTCAAAAGAACTGCATTTGGTCACCAAAGGTCTGAAAACATTTTTTAGTCAAAATGACTGTATTTTTGGCTTTTAGAGTCTTAAAAAGCCGGTTTTAGACAAGATAACTGCATTTTGTCTCCAATGGCCTCACATTTTTTGGGTCAAAATTACTGTATTTTGGTCTCCAGGTGTATAAAAAGCATTTTTCAGTCAAAATAACTGCATTTGGTCACCAAAGGTCTAAAAAAAAATTTTAAGTCAAAATGACTGTATTTTTGTCTTTTAGTCTTAAAAAGAGGGTTTTAGACAAGATAACTGCATTTGGTCTCCAATGGCCTGAAAATATTTTCTTCGGTCAAAATGACTGTATTTTTGTCTCTAAGTGTCTAAAAAGCCTTTTTTTAGTCAAAATAACTGCATTTGGTCACAAAAGGTCTGAAAAAAATATGTAGTCAAAATGACTATTTTTGTCTTTTAGATTCTTAAAAAGACGGTTTAGACAAGATAACTGCATTTCGTCTTCAATGGCCTGAAAAAAACTATTTGGGTCAAAATGATTGTATTTTGGTCTTCAAGTGTCTAAAAAGCCTTTTTAGTCAAAATAACTGCATTTGGTTACCAAAGGTCTGAAAAAAAATTTTATGTCAAAATGACTGTATTTTTGTCTTTTAGTCTTAAAAAGCCCGTTTTAGACAAGATAACTGCATTTGGTCTCCAATGGCCTGAAAAAAAATTTTGGGTCGAAATGACTGTATTTTGGTCTCCAATTGTCTAAAAAGCCTTTTTTAGTCAAAATAACTGCATTTGGTCACCAAAGGTCTGGAAAAAATTTAGTCAAAATAACTGTATTTTTGTCTTTTACAGTCTTAAAAAGCCGGTTTTAGACGATAACTGCATTTGGTAACCAATGGCCTGAAAAAATGTTTTTGGTCAAAATGACTCTATTTTGGTCTCCAAGTGTCTAAAAAGCCTTTTTTTAGTCAAAATAACTTTATTTGATCACCAAAGGTGTGAAAAAACTTTTAGTCAAAATGACTGTATTTTTGTCTTTTAGAGTCTTAAAACGCTTGTATTAGACATGATAACTGCATTTGCTCTCCAATGGCCTGAAATTTTATTTTTTGGTCAAAATGACTCTGTTTTGGTCACCAAGTATCAAAAAAAGCCTTTTTTAGTCAAAATAGCTGCATTTGGTCACCAAAGGTCTGAAAATTGTTTTTTGTCTAAATGACTGTATTTTTGTCTTTTACAGTCTTAAAAAGCCGGTTTTAGACAAGAAATCTGCAGTTTGTCTCCAATGGCCTGAACAAATTTTTTGGGTCAAAATGATTGTATTTTGGTCTTCAAGTGTCTAAAAAGCCTTTTTTAGTCAAAAGAACTGCATTTGGTCACCAAAGGTCTGAAAACATTTTTTAGTCAAAATGACTGTATTTTTGGCTTTTAGAGTCTTAAAAAGCCGGTTTTAGACAAGATAACTGCATTTTGTCTACAATGGCCTGAAAAATTTTTTGGGTCAAAATGACTGTATTTTGGTCTTCAAGTGTCTATAAAGCCTTTTTTAGTCAAAATAACTGCATTTGGTCACCAAAGGTCTGAAAACAATTTAGTCAAAATGACTATTTTTGTCTTTTAGATTCTTAAAAAGCCGGTTTAGACAAGATAACTGCATTTTGTCTACAATGGCCTGAAAATTTTTCTGGGTCAAAATGACTGTATTTTGATCTTCAAGTGTCTAAAAAGCCTTTTTTGGTCAAAAGAACTGCATTTGGTCACCAAAGGTCTGAAAACATTTTTTAGTCAAAATGACTATATTTTTGGCTTTTAGAGTCTTAAAAAGCCGGTTTTAGACAAGATAACTACATTTTGTCTCCAATGGCCAGAAATTTTTTGGGGTCAAAATGACTGTATTTTGGTCTCCAATTGTCTAAAAAGCCTTTTTAGTCAAAATAACTGCATTTGGTCGCCAAAGGTCTGGAAAAAAATTTAGTCAAAATGACTGTATTTTTGTCTTTTACAGTCTTAAAAAGCCGTTTTTAGACGATAACTGCATTTGGTAACCAATAGCCTGAAAAAATATTTTTGGTCAAAATGACTCTATTTTGGTCTCCAAGTGTCTAAAAAGCCTTTATTAGTCAAAATGACTGTATTTTTGTCTTTTAGAGTCTTAAAACGCTTGTATTAGACAAGATAACTGCATTTGGTCTCCAATGGCCTGAAATGTTATTTTTTGGCCAAAATAACTCTGTTTTGGTCTCCAAGTATCTAAAAAGCCTTTTTTAGTCAAAATAACTGCATTTGGCCACCAAAGGTCTGAATTTTTTTTAGTCAAAGTGACTATTTTTGTCTTTTAGCTTCTTAAAAAGCCGGTTTAGACAAGATAACTGCATTTTGTCTTCAATGGCCTGAAAAAAACTATTAGGGTCAAAATGATTGTATTTTGGTCTTCAAGTGTCTAAAAAGCCTTTTTAGTCAAAATAACTGCATTTTGTTACCAAAGGTCTGAAAAAAATTTTTATGTCAAAATGACTGTATTTTTGTCTTTTAGTCTTAAAAAGCCCGTTTTAGACAAGATAACTGCATTTGGTCTCCAATGGCCTGAAAAAAATTTTTGGGTCAAAATGACTGTATTTTGGTCTCCAATTGTCTAAAAAGCCTTTTTTAGTCAAAATAACTGCATTTGGTCACCAAAGGTCTGGAAAAAATTTAGTCAAAATAACTGTATTTTTGTCTTTTACAGTCTTAAAAAGCCGGTTTTAGACGATAACTGCATTTGGTAACCAATGGCCTGAAAAAATGTTTTTGGTCAAAATGACTCTATTTTGGTCTCCAAGTGTCTAAAAAGCCTTTTTTTAGTCAAAATAACTTTATTTGATCACCAAAGGTGTGAAAAAACTTTTAGTCAAAATGACTGTATTTTTGTCTTTTAGAGTCTTAAAACGCTTGTATTAGACATGATAACTGCATTTGCTCTCCAATGGCCTGAAATTTTATTTTTTGGTCAAAATGACTCTGTTTTGGTCTCCAAGTATCAAAAAAAGCCTTTTTTAGTCAAAATAGCTGCATTTGGTCACCAAAGGTCTGAAAATTGTTTTTTGTCTAAATGACTGTATTTTTGTCTTTTACAGTCTTAAAAAGCCGGTTTTAGACAAGAAATCTGCAGTTTGTCTCCAATGGCCTGAACAAATTTTTTGGGTCAAAATGATTGTATTTTGGTCTTCAAGTGTCTAAAAAACCTTTTTTAGTCAAAAGAACTGCATTTGGTCACCAAAGGTCTGAAAACATTTTTTAGTCAAAATGACTGCATTTTTGGCTTTTAGAGTCTTAAAAAGCCGGTTTTAGACAAGATAACTGCATTTTGTCTACAATGGCCTGAAAATTTTTTTGGGTCAAAATGACTGTATTTTGGTCTTCAAGTGTCTAAAAAGCCTTTTTTAGTCAAAATAACTGCATTTGGTCACCAAAGGTCTGAAAAAAATTTAGTCAAAATAACTATTTTTGTCTTTTAGATTCTTAAAAAGCCGGTTTAGACAAGATAACTGCATTTTGTCTTCAATGGCCTGAAAAAACTATTTGGGTCAAAATGACTGTATTTTGATCTTCAAGTGTCTAAAAAGCCTTTTTTGGTCAAAAGAACTGCATTTGGTCACCAAAGGTCTGAAAACATTTTTTAGTCAAAATGACTATATTTTTGGCTTTTAGAGTCTTAAAAAGCCGGTTTTAGACAAGATAACTACATTTTGTCTCCAATGGCCAGAAATTTTTTGGGGTCAAAATGACTGTATTTTGGTCTCCAATTGTCTAAAAAGCCTTTTTAGTCAAAATAACTGCATTTGGTCGCCAAAGGTCTGGAAAAAAATTTAGTCAAAATGACTGTATTTTTGTCTTTTACAGTCTTAAAAAGCCGGTTTTAGACGATAACTGCATTTGGTAACCAATAGCCTGAAAAAATATTTTTGGTCAAAATGACTCTATTTTGGTCTCCAAGTGTCTAAAAAGCCTTTATTAGTCAAAATGACTGTATTTTTGTCTTTTAGAGTCTTAAAACGCTTGTATTAGACAAGATAACTGCATTTGGTCTCCAATGGCCTGAAATGTTATTTTTTGGCCAAAATAACTCTGTTTTGGTCTCCAAGTATCTAAAAAGCCTTTTTTAGTCAAAATAACTGCATTTGGCCACCAAAGGTCTGAATTTTTTTTAGTCAAAGTGACTATTTTTGTCTTTTAGATTCTTAAAAAGCCGGTTTAGACAAGATAACTGCATTTTGTCTTCAATGGCCTGAAAAAACTATTTGGGTCACAATGACTGTATTTTGGTCTTCAAGTGTCTAAAAAGCCTTTTTTTAGTCAAAATAACTGCATTTGGCCACCAAAGGTCTGAATTTTTTTTAGTCAAAGTGACTATTTTTGGCTTTTAGAGTCTTAAAAGGCCGGTTTTAGACAAGATAAATGCATTTTGTCTCCAATGGCCGGAAATTTTTGGGGGTCAAAATGACTGTATTTTGGTCTCCAGGTGTATGAAAAGCCTTTTTATTTGAAATAACTGCATTTGGTCACTAAAGGTATGAAAAAATTTTTTAAGTCAAAATGACTGTATATTTGTCTTTTAGTCTTAAAAAGCCGGTTTTAGACAAGATAACTGCATTTGGTCTCCAATGGCCGGAAATTTTTTTTGGGTCAAAATGACTGTATTTTGGTCTCCAGGTGTATGAAAAGCCTTTTTTAGTCGAAATAACTGCATTTGGTCAACAAAGGTCTGAAAAAAAATTTTTGGGTCAAAATGACTGTATTTTGGTCTCCAAGTGTCTAAAAAGCCTTTTTTGGTCAAAATAACTGCATTTGGTCACCAAAGGTCTGGAAAAAATTTTTGTCAAAATGACTGTATTTTTGTTTTTTAGAGTCCTAAAAAGCCGGTTTTAGACAAGATAACTGCATTTTGTCTACAACGGCCTGAAAATTTTTTTGGGTCAAAATGACTGTATTTTGGTCTCCAAGTGTATATAAAGCCTTTTTTAGTCAAAAGAACTGCATTTGGTCACCAAAGGTCTGAAAACATTTTTTAGTCAAAATGACTGTATTTTTGGCTTTTAGAGTCTTAAAAAGCCGGTTTTAGACAAGATAACTGCATTTTGTCTCCAATGGCCTGACATTTTTTTGGGGTCAAAATTACTGTATTTTAGTCTCCAGGTGTATAAAAAGCATTTTTCAGTCAAAATAACTGCATTTGGTCACCAAAGGTCTGAAAATTTTTTTTTAAGTCAAAATGACTGTATTTTTGTCTTTTAGTCTTAAAAAGAGGGTTTTAGACAAGATAACTGCATTTGGTCTCCAATGGCCTGAAAATATTTTCTTCGGTCAAAATGATTGTATTTTGGTCTCTAAGTGTCTAAAAAGCCTTTTTTTAGTCAAAATAACTGCATTTGGTCACAAAAGGTCTGAAAAAAAAATGTAGTCAAAATGACTATTTTTGTCTTTTAGATTCTTAAAAAGACGGTTTAGACAAGATAACTGCATTTTGTCTTCAATGGCCTGAAAAAAACTATTTGGGTCAAAATGATTGTATTTTGGTCTTCAAGTGTCTAAAAAGCCTTTTTAGTCAAAATAACTGCATTTGGTCACCAAAGGTCTGAAAAAAAATTTTTATGTCAAAATGACTGTATTTTTGTCTTTTAGTCTTAAAAAGCCCGTTTTAGACAAGATAACTGCATGTGGTCTCCAATGGCCTGAAAAAACATTTTTGGGTCAAAATGACTGTATTTTGGTCTCCAATTGTCTAAAAAGCCTTTTTTAGTCAAAATAACTGCATTTGGTCACCAAAGGTCTGGAAAAAATTTAGTCAAAATAACTGTATTTTTGTCTTTTACAGTCTTAAAAAGCCGGTTTTAGACGATAACTGCATTTGGTAACCAATGGCCTGAAAAAATGTTTTTGGTCAAAATGACTCTATTTTGGTCTCCAAGTGTCTAAAAAGCCTTTTTTTAGTCAAAATAACTTTATTTGATCACCAAAGGTGTGAAAAAACTTTTAGTCAAAATGACTGTATTTTTGTCTTTTAGAGTCTTAAAACGCTTGAATTAGACATGATAACTGCATTTGCTCTCCAATGGCCTGAAATTTTATTTTTTGGTCAAAATGACTCTGTTTTGGTCACCAAGTATCAAAAAAAGCCTTTTTTAGTCAAAATAGCTGCATTTGGTCACCAAAGGTCTGAAAATTGTTTTTTGTCTAAATGACTGTATTTTTGTCTTTTACAGTCTTAAAAAGCCGGTTTTAGACAAGAAATCTGCAGTTTGTCTCCAATGGCCTGAACAAATTTTTTGGGTCAAAATGATTGTATTTTGGTCTTCAAGTGTCTAAAAAGCCTTTTTTAGTCAAAAGAACTGCATTTGGTCACCAAAGGTCTGAAAACATTTTTTAGTCAAAATGACTGTATTTTTGGCTTTTAGAGTCTTAAAAAGCCGGTTTTAGACAAGATAACTGCATTTTGTCTGCAATGGCCTGAAAAATTTTTTGGGTCAAAATGACTGTATTTTGGTCTTCAAGTGTCTATAAAGCCTTTTTTAGTCAAAATAACTGCATTTGGTCACCAAAGGTCTGAAAACAATTTAGTCAAAATGACTATTTTTGTCTTTTAGATTCTTAAAAAGCCGGTTTAGACAAGATAACTGCATTTTGTCTACAATGGCCTGAAAATTTTTCTGGGTCAAAATGACTGTATTTTGATCTTCAAGTGTCTAAAAAGCCTTTTTTGGTCAAAAGAACTGCATTTGGTCACCAAAGGTCTGAAAACATTTTTTAGTCAAAATGACTATATTTTTGGCTTTTAGAGTCTTAAAAAGCCGGTTTTAGACAAGATAACTACATTTTGTCTCCAATGGCCAGAAATTTTTTGGGATCAAAATGACTGTATTTTGGTCTCCAATTGTCTAAAAAGCCTTTTTAGTCAAAATAACTGCATTTGGTCGCCAAAGGTCTGGAAAAAAATTTAGTCAAAATGACTGTATTTTTGTCTTTTACAGTCTTAAAAAGCCGTTTTTAGACGATAACTGCATTTGGTAACCAATAGCCTGAAAAAATATTTTTGGTCAAA
Source organism: Pelophylax lessonae (assembly GCF_965119305.1). Classification (NCBI taxonomy): domain Eukaryota; kingdom Metazoa; phylum Chordata; class Amphibia; order Anura; family Ranidae; genus Pelophylax; species Pelophylax lessonae. Next base: position 79,709 of record NW_028120083.1, on the reverse strand, counting down.
ATGACTCTATTTTGGTCTCCAAGTGTCTAAAAAGCCTTTATTAGTCAAAATGACTGTATTTTTGTCTTTTAGAGTCTTAAAACGCTTGTATTAGACAAGATAACTGCATTTGGTCTCCAATGGCCTGAAATGTTATTTTTTGGCCAAAATAACTCTGTTTTGGTCTCCAAGTATCTAAAAAGCCTTTTTTAGTCAAAATAACTGCATTTGGCCACCAAAGGTCTGAATTTTTTTTAGTCAAAGTGACTATTTTTGTCTTTTAGCTTCTTAAAAAGCCGGTTTAGACAAGATAACTGCATTTTGTCTTCAATGGCCTGAAAAAAACTATTTGGGTCAAAATGACTGTATTTTGGTCTCCAATTGTCTAAAAAGCCTTTTTTAGTCAAAATAACTGCATTTGGTCACCAAAGGTCTGGAAAAAATTTAGTCAAAATAACTGTATTTTTGTCTTTTACAGTCTTAAAAAGCCGGTTTTAGACGATAACTGCATTTGGTAACCAATGGCCTGAAAAAATGTTTTTGGTCAAAATGACTCTATTTTGGTCTCCAAGTGTCTAAAAAGCCTTTTTTTAGTCAAAATAACTTTATTTGATCACCAAAGGTGTGAAAAAACTTTTAGTCAAAATGACTGTATTTTTGTCTTTTAGAGTCTTAAAACGCTTGTATTAGACATGATAACTGCATTTGCTCTCCAATGGCCTGAAATTTTATTTTTTGGTCAAAATGACTCTGTTTTGGTCTCCAAGTATCAAAAAAAGCCTTTTTTAGTCAAAATAGCTGCATTTGGTCACCAAAGGTCTGAAAATTGTTTTTTGTCTAAATGACTGTATTTTTGTCTTTTACAGTCTTAAAAAGCCGGTTTTAGACAAGAAATCTGCAGTTTGTCTCCAATGGCCTGAACAAATTTTTTGGGTCAAAATGATTGTATTTTGGTCTTCAAGTGTCTAAAAAGCCTTTTTTAGTCAAAAGAACTGCATTTGGTCACCAAAGGTCTGAAAACATTTTTTAGTCAAAATGACTGCATTTTTGGCTTTTAGAGTCTTAAAAAGCCGGTTTTAGACAAGATAACTGCATTTTGTCTACAATGGCCTGAAAATTTTTTTGGGTCAAAATGACTGTATTTTGGTCTTCAAGTGTCTAAAAAGCCTTTTTTAGTCAAAATAACTGCATTTGGTCACCAAAGGTCTGAAAAAAATTTAGTCAAAATAACTATTTTTGTCTTTTAGATTCTTAAAAAGCCGGTTTAGACAAGATAACTGCATTTTGTCTTCAATGGCCTGAAAAAACTATTTGGGTCAAAATGACTGTATTTTGATCTTCAAGTGTCTAAAAAGCCTTTTTTGGTCAAAAGAACTGCATTTGGTCACCAAAGGTCTGAAAACATTTTTTAGTCAAAATGACTATATTTTTGGCTTTTAGAGTCTTAAAAAGCCGGTTTTAGACAAGATAACTACATTTTGTCTCCAATGGCCAGAAATTTTTTGGGGTCAAAATGACTGTATTTTGGTCTCCAATTGTCTAAAAAGCCTTTTTAGTCAAAATAACTGCATTTGGTCGCCAAAGGTCTGGAAAAAAATTTAGTCAAAATGACTGTATTTTTGTCTTTTACAGTCTTAAAAAGCCGGTTTTAGACGATAACTGCATTTGGTAACCAATAGCCTGAAAAAATATTTTTGGTCAAAATGACTCTATTTTGGTCTCCAAGTGTCTAAAAAGCCTTTATTAGTCAAAATGACTGTATTTTTGTCTTTTAGAGTCTTAAAACGCTTGTATTAGACAAGATAACTGCATTTGGTCTCCAATGGCCTGAAATGTTATTTTTTGGCCAAAATAACTCTGTTTTGGTCTCCAAGTATCTAAAAAGCCTTTTTTAGTCAAAATAACTGCATTTGGCCACCAAAGGTCTGAATTTTTTTTAGTCAAAGTGACTATTTTTGTCTTTTAGATTCTTAAAAAGCCGGATTAGACAAGATAACTGCATTTTGTCTTCAATGGCCTGAAAAAACTATTTGGGTCACAATGACTGTATTTTGGTCTTCAAGTGTCTAAAAAGCCTTTTTTTAGTCAAAATAACTGCATTTGGCCACCAAAGGTCTGAATTTTTTTTAGTCAAAGTGACTATTTTTGGCTTTTAGAGTCTTAAAAGGCCGGTTTTAGACAAGATAAATGCATTTTGTCTCCAATGGCCGGAAATTTTTGGGGGTCAAAATGACTGTATTTTGGTCTCCAGGTGTATGAAAAGCCTTTTTATTTGAAATAACTGCATTTGGTCACTAAAGGTATGAAAAAATTTTTTAAGTCAAAATGACTGTATATTTGTCTTTTAGTCTTAAAAAGCCGGTTTTAGACAAGATAACTGCATTTGGTCTCCAATGGCCGGAAATTTTTTTTGGGTCAAAATGACTGTATTTTGGTCTCCAGGTGTATGAAAAGCCTTTTTTAGTCGAAATAACTGCATTTGGTCAACAAAGGTCTGAAAAAAATTTTTTGGGTCAAAATGACTGTATTTTGGTCTCCAAGTGTCTAAAAAGCCTTTTTTGGTCAAAATAACTGCATTTGGTCACCAAAGGTCTGGAAAAAATTTTTGTCAAAATGACTGTATTTTTGTTTTTTAGAGTTCTAAAAAGCCGGTTTTAGACAAGATAACTGCATTTTGTCTACAACGGCCTGAAAATTTTTTTGGGTCAAAATGACTGTATTTTGGTCTCCAAGTGTATATAAAGCCTTTTTTAGTCAAAAGAACTGCATTTGGTCACCAAAGGTCTGAAAACATTTTTTAGTCAAAATGACTGTATTTTTGGCTTTTAGAGTCTTAAAAAGCCGGTTTTAGACAAGATAACTGCATTTTGTCTCCAATGGCCTGACATTTTTTGGGGTCAAAATTACTGTATTTTAGTCTCCAGGTGTATAAAAAGCATTTTTCAGTCAAAATAACTGCATTTGGTCACCAAAGGTCTGAAAATTTTTTTTTAAGTCAAAATGACTGTATTTTTGTCTTTTAGTCTTAAAAAGAGGGTTTTAGACAAGATAACTGCATTTGGTCTCCAATGGCCTGAAAATATTTTCTTCGGTCAAAATGATTGTATTTTGGTCTCTAAGTGTCTAAAAAGCCTTTTTTTAGTCAAAATAACTGCATTTGGTCACAAAAGGTCTGAAAAAAAAATGTAGTCAAAATGACTATTTTTGTCTTTTAGATTCTTAAAAAGACGGTTTAGACAAGATAACTGCATTTTGTCTTCAATGGCCTGAAAAAAACTATTTGGGTCAAAATGATTGTATTTTGGTCTTCAAGTGTCTAAAAAGCCTTTTTAGTCAAAATAACTGCATTTGGTCACCAAAGGTCTGAAAAAAAATTTTTATGTCAAAATGACTGTATTTTTGTCTTTTAGTCTTAAAAAGCCCGTTTTAGACAAGATAACTGCATGTGGTCTCCAATGGCCTGAAAAAACATTTTTGGGTCAAAATGACTGTATTTTGGTCTCCAATTGTCTAAAAAGCCTTTTTTAGTCAAAATAACTGCATTTGGTCACCAAAGGTCTGGAAAAAATTTAGTCAAAATAACTGTATTTTTGTCTTTTACAGTCTTAAAAAGCCGGTTTTAGACGATAACTGCATTTGGTAACCAATGGCCTGAAAAAATGTTTTTGGTCAAAATGACTCTATTTTGGTCTCCAAGTGTCTAAAAAGCCTTTTTTTAGTCAAAATAACTTTATTTGATCACCAAAGGTGTGAAAAAACTTTTAGTCAAAATGACTGTATTTTTGTCTTTTAGAGTCTTAAAACGCTTGTATTAGACATGATAACTGCATTTGCTCTCCAATGGCCTGCAATTTTATTTTTTGGTCAAAATGACTCTGTTTTGGACCCAAAGTATCAAAAAAAGCCTTTTTTAGTCAAAATAGCTGCATTTGGTCACCAAAGGTCTGAAAATTGTTTTTTGTCTAAATGACTGTATTTTTGTCTTTTACAGTCTTAAAAAGCCGGTTTTAGACAAGAAATTTGCAGTTTGTCTCCAATGGCCTGAACAAATTTTTTGGGTCAAAATTATTGTATTTTGGTCTTCAAGTGTCTAAAAAGCCTTTTTTAGTCAAAAGAACTGCATTTGGTCACCAAAGGTCTGAAAACATTTTTTAGTCAAAATGACTTTATTTTTGGCTTTTAGAGTCTTAAAAAGCCGGTTTTAGACAAGATAACTGCATTTTGTCTACAATGGCCTGAAAATTTTTTTGGGTCAAAATGACTGTATTTTGGTCTTCAAGTGTCTAAAAAGCCTTTTTTAGTCAAAATAACTGCATTTGGTCACCAAAGGTCTGAAAAAAATTTAGTCAAAATGACTATTTTTGTCTTTTAGATTCTTAAAAAGCCGGTTTAGACAAGATAACTGCATTTTGTCTTCAATGGCCGGGAAAAAACTATTTGGGTCAAAATGACTGTATTTTGGTCTTCAAGTGTCTAAAAAGCCTTTTTTAGTCAAAATAACTGCATTTGGTCACCAAAGGTCTGAAATTTTTTTTGTCAAAATGACTATTTTTGTCTTTTAGATTCTTAAAAAGCCGGTTTAGACAAGATAACTACATTTTGTCTCCAATAGCCAGAAATTTTTTGGGGTCAAAATGACTCCAATTGTCTAAAAAGCCTTTTTTAGTCAAAATAACTGCATTTGGTCGCCAAAGGTCTGGAAAAAAATTTAGTCAAAATGACTGTATTTTTGTCTTTTACAGTCTTAAAAAGCCGGTTTTAGACGATAACTGCATTTGGTAACCAATAGCCTGAAAAAATATTTTTGGTCAAAATGACTTTATTTTGGTCTCCAAGTGTCTAAAAGCCTTTATTAGTCAAAATGACTGTATTTTTGTCTTTTAGAGTCTTAAAACGCTTGTATTAGACAAGATAACTGCATTTGGTCTCCAATGGCCTGAAATGTTATTTTTTGGTCAAAATAACTCTGTTTTGGTCTCCAAGTATCTAAAAAGCCTTTTTTAGTCAAAATAACTGCATTTGGCCACCAAAGGTCTGAATTTTTTTTAGTCAAAGTGACTATTTTTGTCTTTAAGATTCTTAAAAAGCCAGTTTAGACAAGATAACTGCATTTTGTCTTCAATGGCCTGAAAAAACTATTTGGGTCACAATGACTGTATTTTGGTCTTCAAGTGTCTAAAAAGCCTTTTTTAGTCAAAAGAACTGCCTTTGGTCACCAAAGGTCTGAAAACATTTTTTAGTCAAAATGACTGTATTTTTGGCTTTTAGAGTCATAAAAAGCCGTTTTTAGACAAGATAACTACATTTTGTCTCCAATGGCCTGAGAAAAGTTTTGGGGTCAAAATGCCTTTATTTTGGTCTCCAGGTGTATACAAAGCCTTTTTTAGTCAAAATAACTGCATTTGGTCACCAAAGGTCTGAAAAAAAATTTTAAGTCCAAATGACTGTATTTTTGTCTTTTATTCTTAAAAAGCCGGTTTTAGACAAGATAACTGCGTTTGGTCTCCAATGGCCTTAAATTTTTTTTGTCGGTCATAATGACTGTATTTTGGTCTCAAAGTGTCTAAAAATTCTTTTTTAGTAAAAATAACTGCATTTGGTCACCAAAGGCCTAAAATTTTTTGTTTAGTCAAAATGACTATTTTTGTCTTTTAGATTCTTAAAAAGCCGGTTTAGACAAGATAACTGCATTTTGTCTTCAATGGCCGGAAAAAACTATTTGGGTCAAAATTACTGTATTTTGGTCTTCAAGTGTCTAAAAAGCCTTTTTTAGTCAAAATAACTGCATTTGGTCACCAAAGGTCTGAAAATTGTTTTTTTGTCTAAATGACTGTATTTTTGTCTTTTACAGTCTTAAAAAGCCGGTTTTAGACAAGAAAACTGCATTTTGTCTCCAATGGCCTGAACAAATTATTTGGGTCAAAATCATTGTATTTTGGTCTCCAAGTGTCTAAAAATCCTTTTTTAGTCAAAAGAACTGCTTTTGGTCACCAAAGGTCTGAAAACATTTTTTAGTCAAAATGACTGTATTTTTGTTTTTTAGAGTCCTAAAAAGCCGGTTTTAGACAAGATAACTGCATTTTGTCTACAACGGCCTGAAAATTTTTTTGGGTCAAAATGACTGTATTTTGGTCTCCAAGTGTATATAAAGCCTTTTTTAGTCAAAAGAACTGCATTTGGTCACCAAAGGTCTGAAAACATTTTTTAGTCAAAATGACTGTATTTTTGGCTTTTAGAGTCTTAAAAAGCCGGTTTTAGACAAGATAACTGCATTTTGTCTCCAATGGCCTGACATTTTTTTGGGGTCAAAATTACTGTATTTTAGTCTCCAGGTGTATAAAAAGCATTTTTCAGTCAAAATAACTGCATTTGGTCACCAAAGGTCTGAAAAATTTTTTTTAAGTCAAAATGACTGTATTTTTGTCTTTTAGTCTTAAAAAGAGGGTTTTAGACAAGATAACTGCATTTGGTCTCCAATGGCCTGAAAATATTTTCTTTGGTCAAAATGATTGTATTTTGGTCTCTAAGTGTCTAAAAAGCCTTTTTTTAGTCAAAATAACTGCATTTGGTCACAAAAGGTCTGAAAAAAATATGTAGTCAAAATGACTATTTTTGTCTTTTAGATTCTTAAAAAGACGGTTTAGACAAGATAACTGCATTTTGTCTTCAATGGCCTGAAAAAAACTATTTGGGTCAAAATGATTGTATTTTGGTCTTCAAGTGTCTAAAAAGCCTTTTTAGTCAAAATAACTGCATTTGGTCACCAAAGGTCTGAAAAAAAATTTTTATGTCAAAATGACTGTATTTTTGTCTTTTAGTCTTAAAAAGCCCGTTTTAGACAAGATAACTGCATTTGGTCTCCAATGGCCTGAAAAAACATTTTTGGGTCAAAATGACTGTATTTTGGTCTCCAATTGTCTAAAAAGCCTTTTTTAGTCAAAATAACTGCATTTGGTCACCAAAGGTCTGGAAAAAATTTAGTCAAAATAACTGTATTTTTGTCTTTTACAGTCTTAAAAAGCCGGTTTTAGACGATAACTGCATTTGGTAACCAATGGCCTGAAAAAATGTTTTTGGTCAAAATGACTCTATTTTGGTCTCCAAGTGTCTAAAAAGCCTTTTTTTAGTCAAAATAACTTTATTTGATCACCAAAGGTGTGAAAAAACTTTTAGTCAAAATGACTGTATTTTTGTCTTTTAGAGTCTTAAAACGCTTGTATTAGACATGATAACTGCATTTGCTCTCCAATGGCCTGAAATTTTATTTTTTGGTCAAAATGACTCTGTTTTGGACCCAAAGTATCAAAAAAAGCCTTTTTTAGTCAAAATAGCTGCATTTGGTCACCAAAGGTCTGAAAATTGTTTTTTGTCTAAATGACTGTATTTTTGTCTTTTACAGTCTTAAAAAGCCGGTTTTAGACAAGAAATTTGCAGTTTGTCTCCAATGGCCTGAACAAATTTTTTGGGTCAAAATTATTGTATTTTGGTCTTCAAGTGTCTAAAAAGCCTTTTTTAGTCAAAAGAACTGCATTTGGTCACCAAAGGTCTGAAAACATTTTTTAGTCAAAATGACTGTATTTTTGGCTTTTAGAGTCTTAAAAAGCCGGTTTTAGACAAGATAACTGCATTTTGTCTACAATGGCCTGAAAATTTTTTTGGGTCAAAATGACTGTATTTTGGTCTTCAAGTGTCTAAAAAGCCTTTTTTAGTCAAAATAACTGCATTTGGTCACCAAAGGTCTGAAAAAAATTTAGTCAAAATGACTATTTTTGTCTTTTAGATTCTTAAAAAGCCGGTTTAGACAAGATAACTGCATTTTGTCTTCAATGGCCGGGAAAAAACTATTTGGGTCAAAATGACTGTATTTTGGTCTTCAAGTGTCTAAAAAGCCTTTTTTAGTCAAAATAACTGCATTTGGTCACCAAAGGTCTGAAATTTTTTTTGTCAAAATGACTATTTTTGTCTTTTAGATTCTTAAAAAGCCGGTTTAGACAAGATAACTACATTTTGTCTCCAATAGCCAGAAATTTTTTGGGGTCAAAATGACTGTATTTTGGTCTCCAATTGTCTAAAAAGCCTTTTTTAGTCAAAATAACTGCATTTGGTCGCCAAAGGTCTGGAAAAAAATTTAGTCAAAATGACTGTATTTTTGTCTTTTACAGTCTTAAAAAGCCGGTTTTAGACGATAACTGCATTTGGTAACCAATAGCCTGAAAAAATATTTTTGGTCAAAATGACTTTATTTTGGTCTCCAAGTGTCTAAAAAGCCTTTATTAGTCAAAATGACTGTATTTTTGTCTTTTAGAGTCTTAAAACGCTTGTATTAGACAAGATAACTGCATTTGGTCTCCAATGGCCTGAAATGTTATTTTTTGGTCAAAATAACTCTGTTTTGGTCTCCAAGTATCTAAAAAGCCTTTTTTAGTCAAAATAACTGCATTTGGCCACCAAAGGTCTGAATTTTTTTTAGTCAAAGTGACTATTTTTGTCTTTTAGATTCTTAAAAAGCCAGTTTAGACAAGATAACTGCATTTTGTCTTCAATGGCCTGAAAAAACTATTTGGGTCACAATGACTGTATTTTGGTCTTCAAGTGTCTAAAAAGCCTTTTTTAGTCAAAAGAACTGCCTTTGGTCACCAAAGGTCTGAAAACATTTTTTAGTCAAAATGACTGTATTTTTGGCTTTTAGAGTCATAAAAAGCCGTTTTTAGACAAGATAACTACATTTTGTCTCCAATGGCCTGAGAAAAGTTTTGGGGTCAAAATGCCTTTATTTTGGTCTCCAGGTGTATACAAAGCCTTTTTTAGTCAAAATAACTGCATTTGGTCACCAAAGGTCTGAAAAAAAATTTTAAGTCCAAATGACTGTATTTTTGTCTTTTATTCTTAAAAAGCCGGTTTTAGACAAGATAACTGCGTTTGGTCTCCAATGGCCTTAAATTTTTTTTGTCGGTCATAATGACTGTATTTTGGTCTCAAAGTGTCTAAAAATTCTTTTTTAGTAAAAATAACTGCATTTGGTCACCAAAGGCCTAAAATTTTTTGTTTAGTCAAAATGACTATTTTTGTCTTTTAGATTCTTAAAAAGCCGGTTTAGACAAGATAACTGCATTTTGTCTTCAATGGCCGGAAAAAACTATTTGGGTCAAAATTACTGTATTTTGGTCTTCAAGTGTCTAAAAAGCCTTTTTTAGTCAAAATAACTGCATTTGGTCACCAAAGGTCTGAAAAATGTTTTTTTGTCTAAATGACTGTATTTTTGTCTTTTACAGTCTTAAAAAGCCGGTTTTAGACAAGAAAACTGCATTTTGTCTCCAATGGCCTGAACAAATTATTTGGGTCAAAATCATTGTATTTTGGTCTCCAAGTGTCTAAAAATCCTTTTTTAGTCAAAAGAACTGCTTTTGGTCACCAAAGGTCTGAAAACATTTTTTAGTCAAAATGACTGTATTTTTGGCTTTTAGAGTCTTAAAAGGCCGGTTTTAGACAAGATAAATGCATTTTGTCTCCAATGGCCGGAAATTTTTGGGGGTCAAAATGACTGTATTTTGGTCTCCAGGTGTATGAAAAGCCTTTTTTAGTCGAAATAACTGCATTTGGTCAACAAAGGTCTGAAAAAAAATTTTTGGGTCAAAATGACTGTATTTTGGTCTCCAAGTGTCTAAAAAGCCTTTTTTGGTCAAAATAACTGCATTTGGTCACCAAAGGTCTGGAAAAAAATTTTAGTCAAAATGACTGTATTTTTGTCTTTTAGAGTCCTAAAAAGCCGGTTTTAGACAAGATAACTGCATTTTGTCTACAACGGCCTGAAAATTTTTTTGGGTCAAAATGACTGTATTTTGGTCTCCAAGTGTATATAAAGCCTTTTTTAGTCAAAAGAACTGCATTTGGTCACCAAAGGTCTGAAAAAAATTTTTAAGTCAAAATGACTGTATTTTTGTCTTTTAGTCTTAAAAAGAGGGTTTTAGACAAGATAACTGCATTTGGTCTCCAATGGCCTGAAAATATTTTCTTCGGTCAAAATGACTATTTTGGTCTCTAAGTGTCTAAAAAGCCTTTTTTTAGTCAAAATAACTGCATTTGGTCACAAAAGGTCTGAACAAAAATGTAGTCAAAATGACTATTTTTGTCTTTTAGATTCTTAAAAAGACGGTTTAGACAAGATAACTGCATTTTGTCTTCAATGGCCTGAAAAAAACTATTTGGGTCAAAATGATTGTATTTTGGTCTTCAAGTGTCTAAAAAGCCTTTTTAGTCAAAATAACTGCATTTGGTTACCAAAGGTCTGAAAAAATTTTTTATGTCAAAATGACTGTATTTTTGTCTTTTAGTCTTAAAAAGCCCGTTTTAGACAAGATAACTGCATTTGGTCTCCAATGGCCTGAAAAAACATTTTTGGGTCGAAATGACTGTATTTTGGTCTCCAATTGTCTAAAAAGCCTTTTTTAGCCAAAATAACTGCATTTGGTCACCAAAGGTCTGGAAAAAATTTAGTCAAAATAACTGTATTTTTGTCTTTTACAGTCTTAAAAAGCCGGTTTTAGACGATAACTGCATTTGGTAACCAATGGCCTGAAAAAATGTTTTTGGTCAAAATGACTCTATTTTGGTCTCCAAGTGTCTAAAAAGCCTTTTTTTAGTCAAAATAACTTTATTTGATCACCAAAGGTGTGAAAAAACTTTTAGTCAAAATGACTGTATTTTTGTCTTTTAGAGTCTTAAAACGCTTGTATTAGACATGATAACTGCATTTGCTCTCCAATGGCCTGAAATTTTATTTTTTGGTCAAAATGACTCTGTTTTGGTCACCAAGTATCAAAAAAAGCCTTTTTTAGTCAAAATAGCTGCATTTGGTCACCAAAGGTCTGAAAATTGTTTTTTGTCTAAATGACTGTATTTTTGTCTTTTACAGTCTTAAAAAGCCGGTTTTAGACAAGAAATCTGCAGTTTGTCTCCAATGGCCTGAACAAATTTTTTGGGTCAAAATGATTGTATTTTGGTCTTCAAGTGTCTAAAAAGCCTTTTTTAGTCAAAAGAACTGCATTTGGTCACCAAAGGTCTGAAAACATTTTTTAGTCAAAATGACTGTATTTTTGGCTTTTAGAGTCTTAAAAAGCCGGTTTTAGACAAGATAACTGCATTTTGTCTACAATGGCCTGAAAATTTTTTTGGGTCAAAATGACTGTATTTTGGTCTTCAAGTGTCTAAAAAGCCTTTTTTAGTCAAAATAACTGCATTTGGTCACCAAAGGTCTGAAAAAAATTTAGTCAAAATGACTATTTTTGTCTTTTAGATTCTTAAAAAGCCGGTTTAGACAAGATAACTGCATTTTGTCTTCAATGGCCGGGAAAAAACTATTTGGGTCAAAATGACTGTATTTTGGTCTTCAAGTGTCTAAAAAGCCTTTTTTAGTCAAAATAACTGCATTTGGTCACCAAAGGTCTGAAATTTTTTTTGTCAAAATGACTATTTTTGTCTTTTAGATTCTTAAAAAGCCGGTTTAGACAAGATAACTACATTTTGTCTCCAATAGCCAGAAATTTTTTGGGGTCAAAATGACTGTATTTTGGTCTCCAATTGTCTAAAAAGCCTTTTTTAGTCAAAATAACTGCATTTGGTCGCCAAAGGTCTGGAAAAAAATTTAGTCAAAATGACTGTATTTTTGTCTTTTACAGTCTTAAAAAGCCGGTTTTAGACGATAACTGCATTTGGTAACCAATAGCCTGAAAAAATATTTTTGGTCAAAATGACTTTATTTTGGTCTCCAAGTGTCTAAAAAGCCTTTATTAGTCAAAATGACTGTATTTTTGTCTTTTAGAGTCTTAAAACGCTTGTATTAGACAAGATAACTGCATTTGGTCTCCAATGGCCTGAAATGTTATTTTTTGGTCAAAATAACTCTGTTTTGGTCTCCAAGTATCTAAAAAGCCTTTTTTAGTCAAAATAACTGCATTTGGCCACCAAAGGTCTGAATTTTTTTTAGTCAAAGTGACTATTTTTGTCTTTTAGATTCTTAAAAAGCCAGTTTAGACAAGATAACTGCATTTTGTCTTCAATGGCCTGAAAAAACTATTTGGGTCACAATGACTGTATTTTGGTCTTCAAGTGTCTAAAAAGCCTTTTTTAGTCAAAAGAACTGCCTTTGGTCACCAAAGGTCTGAAAACATTTTTTAGTCAAAATGACTGTATTTTTGGCTTTTAGAGTCATAAAAAGCCGTTTTTAGACAAGATAACTACATTTTGTCTCCAATGGCCTGAGAAAAGTTTTGGGGTCAAAATGCCTTTATTTTGGTCTCCAGGTGTATACAAAGCCTTTTTTAGTCAAAATAACTGCATTTGGTCACCAAAGGTCTGAAAAAAAATTTTAAGTCCAAATGACTGTATTTTTGTCTTTTATTCTTAAAAAGCCGGTTTTAGACAAGATAACTGCGTTTGGTCTCCAATGGCCTTAAATTTTTTTTGTCGGTCATAATGACTGTATTTTGGTCTCAAAGTGTCTAAAAATTCTTTTTTAGTAAAAATAACTGCATTTGGTCACCAAAGGCCTAAAATTTTTTGTTTAGTCAAAATGACTATTTTTGTCTTTTAGATTCTTAAAAAGCCGGTTTAGACAAGATAACTGCATTTTGTCTTCAATGGCCGGAAAAAACTATTTGGGTCAAAATTACTGTATTTTGGTCTTCAAGTGTCTAAAAAGCCTTTTTTAGTCAAAATAACTGCATTTGGTCACCAAAGGTCTGAAAAATGTTTTTTTGTCTAAATGACTGTATTTTTGTCTTTTACAGTCTTAAAAAGCCGGTTTTAGACAAGAAAACTGCATTTTGTCTCCAATGGCCTGAACAAATTATTTGGGTCAAAATCATTGTATTTTGGTCTCCAAGTGTCTAAAAATCCTTTTTTAGTCAAAAGAACTGCTTTTGGTCACCAAAGGTCTGAAAACATTTTTTAGTCAAAATGACTGTATTTTTGGCTTTTAGAGTCTTAAAAGGCCGGTTTTAGACAAGATAAATGCATTTTGTCTCCAATGGCCGGAAATTTTTGGGGGTCAAAATGACTGTATTTTGGTCTCCAGGTGTATGAAAAGCCTTTTTTAGTCGAAATAACTGCATTTGGTCAACAAAGGTCTGAAAAAAAATTTTTGGGTCAAAATGACTGTATTTTGGTCTCCAAGTGTCTAAAAAGCCTTTTTTGGTCAAAATAACTGCATTTGGTCACCAAAGGTCTGGAAAAAAATTTTAGTCAAAATGACTGTATTTTTGTCTTTTAGAGTCCTAAAAAGCCGGTTTTAGACAAGATAACTGCATTTTGTCTACAACGGCCTGAAAATTTTTTTGGGTCAAAATGACTGTATTTTGGTCTCCAAGTGTATATAAAGCCTTTTTTAGTCAAAAGAACTGCATTTGGTCACCAAAGGTCTGAAAAAAATTTTTAAGTCAAAATGACTGTATTTTTGTCTTTTAGTCTTAAAAAGAGGGTTTTAGACAAGATAACTGCATTTGGTCTCCAATGGCCTGAAAATATTTTCTTCGGTCAAAATGACTATTTTGGTCTCTAAGTGTCTAAAAAGCCTTTTTTTAGTCAAAATAACTGCATTTGGTCACAAAAGGTCTGAAAAAAAATGTAGTCAAAATGACTATTTTTGTCTTTTAGATTCTTAAAAAGACGGTTTAGACAAGATAACTGCATTTTGTCTTCAATGGCCTGAAAAAAACTATTTGGGTCAAAATGATTGTATTTTGGTCTTCAAGTGTCTAAAAAGCCTTTTTAGTCAAAATAACTGCATTTGGTTACCAAAGGTCTGAAAAAATTTTTTATGTCAAAATGACTGTATTTTTGTCTTTTAGTCTTAAAAAGCCCGTTTTAGACAAGATAACTGCATTTGGTCTCCAATGGCCTGAAAAAACATTTTTGGGTCGAAATGACTGTATTTTGGTCTCCAATTGTCTAAAAAGCCTTTTTTAGCCAAAATAACTGCATTTGGTCACCAAAGGTCTGGAAAAAATTTAGTCAAAATAACTGTATTTTTGTCTTTTACAGTCTTAAAAAGCCGGTTTTAGACGATAACTGCATTTGGTAACCAATGGCCTGAAAAAATGTTTTTGGTCAAAATGACTCTATTTTGGTCTCCAAGTGTCTAAAAAGCCTTTTTTTAGTCAAAATAACTTTATTTGATCACCAAAGGTGTGAAAAAACTTTTAGTCAAAATGACTGTATTTTTGTCTTTTAGAGTCTTAAAACGCTTGTATTAGACATGATAACTGCATTTGCTCTCCAATGGCCTGAAATTTTATTTTTTGGTCAAAATGACTCTGTTTTGGTCACCAAGTATCAAAAAAAGCCTTTTTTAGTCAAAATAGCTGCATTTGGTCACCAAAGGTCTGAAAATTGTTTTTTGTCTAAATGACTGTATTTTTGTCTTTTACAGTCTTAAAAAGCCGGTTTTAGACAAGAAATCTGCAGTTTGTCTCCAATGGCCTGAACAAATTTTTTGGGTCAAAATGATTGTATTTTGGTCTTCAAGTGTCTAAAAAGCCTTTTTTAGTCAAAAGAACTGCATTTGGTCACCAAAGGTCTGAAAACATTTTTTAGTCAAAATGACTGTATTTTTGGCTTTTAGAGTCTTAAAAAGCCGGTTTTAGACAAGATAACTGCATTTTTTCTACAATGGCCTGAAAATTTTTTTGGGTCAAAATGACTGTATTTTGGTCTTCAAGTGTCTAAAAAGCCTTTTTTAGTCAAAATAACTGCATTTGGTCACCAAAGGTCTGAAAACAATTTAGTCAAAATGACTATTTTTGTCTTTTAGATTCTTAAAAAGCCGGTCTAGACAAGATAACTGCATTTTGTCTACAATGGCCTGAAAATTTTTTTGGGTCAAAATGACTGTATTTTGATCTTCAAGTGTCTAAAAAGCCTTTTTTGGTCAAAAGAACTGCATTTGGTCACCAAAGGTCTGAAAATATTTTTTAGTCAAAATGACTATATTTTTGGCTTTTAGAGTCTTAAAAAGCCGGTTTTAGACAAGATAACTACATTTTGTCTCCAATGGCCATAAATTTTTTGGGGTCAAAATGACTGTATTTTGGTCTCCAATTGTCTAAAAAGCCTTTTTAGTCAAAATAACTGCATTTGGTCGCCAAAGGTCTGGAAAAAAATTTAGTCAAAATGACTGTATTTTTGTCTTTTACAGTCTTAAAAAGCCGGTTTTAGACGATAACTGCATTTGGTAACCAATAGCCTGAAAAAATATTTTTGGTCAAAATGACTCTATTTTGGTCTCCAAGTGTCTAAAAAGCCTTTATTAGTCAAAATGACTGTATTTTTGTCTTTTAGAGTCTTAAAACGCTTGTATTAGACAAGATAACTGCATTTGGTCTCCAATGGCCTGAAATGTTATTTTTTGGCCAAAATAACTCTGTTTTGGTCTCCAAGTATCTAAAAAGCCTTTTTTAGTCAAAATAACTGCATTTGGCCACCAAAGGTCTGAATTTTTTTAGTCAAAGTGACTATTTTTGTCTTTTAGATTCTTAAAAAGTCGGTTTAGACAAGATAACTGCATTTTGTCTTCAATGGCCTGAAAAAAACTATTTGGGTCAAAATGATTGTATTTTGGTCTTCAAGTGTCTAAAAAGCCTTTTTAGTCAAAATAACTGCATTTTGTTACCAAAGGTCTGAAAAAAATTTTTATGTCAAAATGACTGTATTTTTGTCTTTTAGTCTTAAAAAGCCCGTTTTAGACAAGATAACTGCATTTGGTCTCCAATGGCCTGAAAATATTTTCTTCGGTCAAAATGACTGTATTTTGGTCTCTAAGTGTCTAAAAAGCCTTTTTTTAGTCAAAATAACTGCATTTGGTCACAAAAGGTCTGAAAAAAAATGTAGTCAAAATGACTATTTTTGTCTTTTAGATTCTTAAAAAGACGGTTTAGACAAGATAACTGCATTTTGTCTTCAATGGCCTGAAAAAAACTATTTGGGTCAAAATGATTGTATTTTGGTCTTCAAGTGTCTAAAAAGCCTTTTTAGTCAAAATAACTGCATTTGGTTACCAAAGGTCTGAAAAAAATTTTTATGTCAAAATGACTGTATTTTTGTCTTTTAGTCTTAAAAAGCCCGTTTTAGACAAGATAACTGCATTTGGTCTCCAATGGCCTGAAAAAACATTTTTGGGTCGAAATGACTGTATTTTGGTCTCCAATTGTCTAAAAAGCCTTTTTTAGTCAAAATAACTGCATTTGGTCACCAAAGGTCTGGAAAAAATTTAGTCAAAATAACTGTATTTTTTTCTTTTACAGTCTTAAAAAGCCGGTTTTAGACGATAACTGCATTTGGTAACCAATGGCCTGAAAAAATGTTTTTGGTCAAAATGACTCTATTTTGGTCTCCAAGTGTCTAAAAAGCCTTTTTTTAGTCAAAATAACTTTATTTGATCACCAAAGGTGTGAAAAAACTTTTAGTCAAAATGACTGTATTTTTGTCTTTTAGAGTCTTAAAACGCTTGTATTAGACATGATAACTGCATTTGCTCTCCAATGGCCTGAAATTTTATTTTTTGGTCAAAATGACTCTGTTTTGGTCACCAAGTATCAAAAAAAGCCTTTTTTAGTCAAAATAGCTGCATTTGGTCACCAAAGGTCTGAAAATTGTTTTTTGTCTAAATGACTGTATTTTTGTCTTTTACAGTCTTAAAAAGCCGGTTTTAGACAAGAAATCTGCAGTTTGTCTCCAATGGCCTTAACAAATTTTTTGGGTCAAAATGATTGTATTTTGGTCTTCAAGTGTCTAAAAAGCCTTTTTTAGTCAAAAGAACTGCATTTGGTCACCAAAGGTCTGAAAACATTTTTTAGTCAAAATGACTGTATTTTTGGCTTTTAGAGTCTTAAAAAGCCGGTTTTAGACAAGATAACTGCATTTTGTCTACAATGGCCTGAAAATTTTTTTGGGTCAAAATGACTGTATTTTGGTCTTCAAGTGTCTAAAAAGCCTTTTTTAGTCAAAATAACTGCATTTGGTCACCAAAGGTCTGAAAACAATTTAGTCAAAATGACTATTTTTGTCTTTTAGATTCTTAAAAAGCCGGTCTAGACAAGATAACTGCATTTTGTCTACAATGGCCTGAAAATTTTTTTGGGTCAAAATGACTGTATTTTGATCTTCAAGTGTCTAAAAAGCCTTTTTTGGTCAAAAGAACTGCATTTGGTCACCAAAGGTCTGAAAACATTTTTTAGTCAAAATGACTATATTTTTGGCTTTTAGAGTCTTAAAAAGCCGGTTTTAGACAAGATAACTACATTTTGTCTCCAATGGCCATAAATTTTTTGGGGTCAAAATGACTGTATTTTGGTCTCCAATTGTCTAAAAAGCCTTTTTAGTCAAAATAACTGCATTTGGTCGCCAAAGGTCTGGAAAAAAATTTAGTCAAAATGACTGTATTTTTGTCTTTTACAGTCTTAAAAAGCCGGTTTTAGACGATAACTGCATTTGGTAACCAATAGCCTGAAAAAATATTTTTGGTCAAAATGACTCTATTTTGGTCTCCAAGTGTCTAAAAAGCCTTTATTAGTCAAAATGACTGTATTTTTGTCTTTTAGAGTCTTAAAACGCTTGTATTAGACAAGATAACTGCATTTGGTCTCCAATGGCCTGAAATGTTATTTTTTGGCCAAAATAACTCTGTTTTGGTCTCCAAGTATCTAAAAAGCCTTTTTTAGTCAAAATAACTGCATTTGGCCACCAAAGGTCTGAATTTTTTTAGTCAAAGTGACTATTTTTGTCTTTTAGATTCTTAAAAAGTCGGTTTAGACAAGATAACTGCATTTTGTCTTCAATGGCCTGAAAAAAACTATTTGGGTCAAAATGATTGTATTTTGGTCTTCAAGTGTCTAAAAAGCCTTTTTAGTCAAAATAACTGCATTTTGTTACCAAAGGTCTGAAAAAAATTTTTATGTCAAAATGACTGTATTTTTGTCTTTTAGTCTTAAAAAGCCCGTTTTAGACAAGATAACTGCATTTGGTCTCCAATGGCCTGAAAAAATTTTTTGGGTCAAAATGACTGTATTTTGGTCTCCAATTGTCTAAAAAGCCTTTTTTAGTCAAAATAACTGCATTTGGTCACCAAAGGTCTGGAAAAAATTTAGTCAAAATAACTGTATTTTTGTCTTTTACAGTCTTAAAAAGCCGGTTTTAGACGATAACTGCATTTGGTAACCAATGGCCTGAAAAAATGTTTTTGGTCAAAATGACTCTATTTTGGTCTCCAAGTGTCTAAAAAGCCTTTTTTTAGTCAAAATAACTTTATTTGATCACCAAAGGTGTGAAAAAACTTTTAGTCAAAATGACTGTATTTTTGTCTTTTAGAGTCTTAAAACGCTTGTATTAGACATGATAACTGCATTTGCTCTCCAATGGCCTGAAATTTTATTTTTTGGTCAAAATGACTCTGTTTTGGTCTCCAAGTATCAAAAAAAGCCTTTTTTAGTCAAAATAGCTGCATTTGGTCACCAAAGGTCTGAAAATTGTTTTTTGTCTAAATGACTGTATTTTTGTCTTTTACAGTCTTAAAAAGCCGGTTTTAGACAAGAAATCTGCAGTTTGTCTCCAATGGCCTGAACAAATTTTTTGGGTCAAAATGATTGTATTTTGGTCTTCAAGTGTCTAAAAAGCCTTTTTTAGTCAAAAGAACTGCATTTGGTCACCAAAGGTCTGAAAAAAATTTAGTCAAAATAACTATTTTTGTCTTTTAGATTCTTAAAAAGCCGGTTTAGACAAGATAACTGCATTTTGTCTACAATGGCCTGAAAATTTTTTTGGGTCAAAATGACTGTATTTTGGTCTTCAAGTGTCTAAAAAGCCTTTTTTAGTCAAAATAACTGCATTTGGTCACCAAAGGTCTGAAAACAATTTAGTCAAAATGACTATTTTTGTCTTTTAGATTCTTAAAAAGCCGGTCTAGACAAGATAACTGCATTTTGTCTACAATGGCCTGAAAATTTTTTTGGGTCAAAATGACTGTATTTTGATCTTCAAGTGTCTAAAAAGCCTTTTTTGGTCAAAAGAACTGCATTTGGTCACCAAAGGTCTGAAAACATTTTTTAGTCAAAATGACTATATTTTTGGCTTTTAGAGTCTTAAAAAGCCGGTTTTAGACAAGATAACTACATTTTGTCTCCAATGGCCATAAATTTTTTGGGGTCAAAATGACTGTATTTTGGTCTCCAATTGTCTAAAAAGCCTTTTTAGTCAAAATAACTGCATTTGGTCGCCAAAGGTCTGGAAAAAAATTTAGTCAAAATGACTGTATTTTTGTCTTTTACAGTCTTAAAAAGCCGGTTTTAGACGATAACTGCATTTGGTAACCAATAGCCTGAAAAAATATTTTTGGTCAAAATGACTCTATTTTGGTCTCCAAGTGTCTAAAAAGCCTTTATTAGTCAAAATGACTGTATTTTTGTCTTTTAGAGTCTTAAAACGCTTGTATTAGACAAGATAACTGCATTTGGTCTCCAATGGCCTGAAATGTTATTTTTTGGCCAAAATAACTCTGTTTTGGTCTCCAAGTATCTAAAAAGCCTTTTTTAGTCAAAATAACTGCATTTGGCCACCAAAGGTCTGAATTTTTTTAGTCAAAGTGACTATTTTTGTCTTTTAGATTCTTAAAAAGTCGGTTTAGACAAGATAACTGCATTTTGTCTTCAATGGCCTGAAAAAAACTATTTGGGTCAAAATGATTGTATTTTGGTCTTCAAGTGTCTAAAAAGCCTTTTTAGTCAAAATAACTGCATTTTGTTACCAAAGGTCTGAAAAAAATTTTTATGTCAAAATGACTGTATTTTTGTCTTTTAGTCTTAAAAAGCCCGTTTTAGACAAGATAACTGCATTTGGTCTCCAATGGCCTGAAAAAATTTTTTGGGTCAAAATGACTGTATTTTGGTCTCCAATTGTCTAAAAAGCCTTTTTTAGTCAAAATAACTGCATTTGGTCACCAAAGGTCTGGAAAAAATTTAGTCAAAATAACTGTATTTTTGTCTTTTACAGTCTTAAAAAGCCGGTTTTAGACGATAACTGCATTTGGTAACCAATGGCCTGAAAAAATGTTTTTGGTCAAAATGACTCTATTTTGGTCTCCAAGTGTCTAAAAAGCCTTTTTTTAGTCAAAATAACTTTATTTGATCACCAAAGGTGTGAAAAAACTTTTAGTCAAAATGACTGTATTTTTGTCTTTTAGAGTCTTAAAACGCTTGTATTAGACATGATAACTGCATTTGCTCTCCAATGGCCTGAAATTTTATTTTTTGGTCAAAATGACTCTGTTTTGGTCTCCAAGTATCAAAAAAAGCCTTTTTTAGTCAAAATAGCTGCATTTGGTCACCAAAGGTCTGAAAATTGTTTTTTGTCTAAATGACTGTATTTTTGTCTTTTACAGTCTTAAAAAGCCGGTTTTAGACAAGAAATCTGCAGTTTGTCTCCAATGGCCTGAACAAATTTTTTGGGTCAAAATGATTGTATTTTGGTCTTCAAGTGTCTAAAAAGCCTTTTTTAGTCAAAAGAACTGCATTTGGTCACCAAAGGTCTGAAAAAAATTTAGTCAAAATAACTATTTTTGTCTTTTAGATTCTTAAAAAGCCGGTTTAGACAAGATAACTGCATTTTGTCTTCAATGGCCTGAAAAAACTATTTGGGTCAAAATGACTGTATTTTGATCTTCAAGTGTCTAAAAAGCCTTTTTTGGTCAAAAGAACTGCATTTGGTCACCAAAGGTCTGAAAACATTTTTTAGTCAAAATGACTATATTTTTGGCTTTTAGAGTCTTAAAAAGCCGGTTTTAGACAAGATAACTACATTTTGTCTCCAATGGCCAGAAATTTTTTGGGGTCAAAATGACTGTATTTTGGTCTCCAATTGTCTAAAAAGCCTTTTTAGTCAAAATAACTGCATTTGGTCGCCAAAGGTCTGGAAAAAAATTTAGTCAAAATGACTGTATTTTTGTCTTTTACAGTCTTAAAAAGCCGGTTTTAGACGATAACTGCATTTGGTAACCAATAGCCTGAAAAAATATTTTTGGTCAAAATGACTCTATTTTGGTCTCCAAGTGTCTAAAAAGCCTTTATTAGTCAAAATGACTGTATTTTTGTCTTTTAGAGTCTTAAAACGCTTGTATTAGACAAGATAACTGCATTTGGTCTCCAATGGCCTGAAATGTTATTTTTTGGCCAAAATAACTCTGTTTTGGTCTCCAAGTATCTAAAAAGCCTTTTTTAGTCAAAATAACTGCATTTGGCCACCAAAGGTCTGAATTTTTTTAGTCAAAGTGACTATTTTTGTCTTTTAGATTCTTAAAAAGCCGGTTTAGACAAGATAACTGCATTTTGTCTTCAATGGCCTGAAAAAACTATTTGGGTCACAATGACTGTATTTTGGTCTTCAAGTGTCTAAAAAGCCTTTTTTTAGTCAAAATAACTGCATTTGGCCACCAAAGGTCTGAATTTTTTTTAGTCAAAGTGACTATTTTTGGCTTTTAGAGTCTTAAAAGGCCGGTTTTAGACAAGATAAATGCATTTTGTCTCCAATGGCCGGAAATTTTTGGGGGTCAAAATGACTGTATTTTGGTCTCCAGGTGTATGAAAAGCCTTTTTATTTGAAATAACTGCATTTGGTCACTAAAGGTATGAAAAAATTTTTTAAGTCAAAATGACTGTATATTTGTCTTTTAGTCTTAAAAAGCCGGTTTTAGACAAGATAACTGCATTTGGTCTCCAATGGCCGGAAATTTTTTTGGGGGCAAAATGACTGTATTTTGGTCTCCAGGTGTATGAAAAGCCTTTTTTAGTCGAAATAACTGCATTTGGTCAACAAAGGTCTGAAAAAAATTTTTTGGGTCAAAATGACTGTATTTTGGTCTCCAAGTGTCTAAAAAGCCTTTTTTGGTCAAAATAACTGCATTTGGTCACCAAAGGTCTGGAAAAAAAATTTAGTCAAAATGACTGTATTTTTGTTTTTTAGAGTCCTAAAAAGCCGGTTTTAGACAAGATAACTGCATTTTGTCTACAACGGCCTGAAATTTTTTTTGGGTCAAAATGACTGTATTTTGGTCTCCAAGTGTATATAAAGCCTTTTTTAGTCAAAAGAACTGCATTTGGTCACCAAAGGTCTGAAAACATTTTTTAGTCAAAATGACTGTATTTTTGGCTTTTAGAGTCTTAAAAAGCCGGTTTTAGACAAGATAACTGCATTTTGTCTCCAATGGCCTGACATTTTTTGGGTCAAAATTACTGTATTTTGGTCTCCAGGTGTATAAAAAGCATTTTTCAGTCAAAATAACTGCATTTGGTCACCAAAGGTCTGAAAAAATTTTTAAGTCAAAATGACTGTATTTTTGTCTTTTAGTCTTAAAAAGAGGGTTTTAGACAAGATAACTGCATTTGGTCTCCAATGGCCTGAAAATATTTTCTTCGGTCAAAATGACTGTATTTTGGTCTCTAAGTGTCTAAAAAGCCTTTTTTTAGTCAAAATAACTGCATTTGGTCACAAAAGGTCTGAAAAAAATATGTAGTCAAAATGACTATTTTTGTCTTTTAGATTCTTAAAAAGACGGTTTAGACAAGATAACTGCATTTCGTCTTCAATGGCCTGAAAAAAACTATTTGGGTCAAAATGATTGTATTTTGGTCTTCAAGTGTCTAAAAAGCCTTTTTAGTCAAAATAACTGCATTTGGTTACCAAAGGTCTGAAAAAAAATTTTATGTCAAAATGACTGTATTTTTGTCTTTTAGTCTTAAAAAGCCCGTTTTAGACAAGATAACTGCATTTGGTCTCCAATGGCCTGAAAAAAAATTTTGGGTCGAAATGACTGTATTTTGGTCTCCAATTGTCTAAAAAGCCTTTTTTAGTCAAAATAACTGCATTTGGTCACCAAAGGTCTGGAAAAAATTTAGTCAAAATAACTGTATTTTTGTCTTTTACAGTCTTAAAAAGCCGGTTTTAGACGATAACTGCATTTGGTAACCAATGGCCTGAAAAAATGTTTTTGGTCAAAATGACTCTATTTTGGTCTCCAAGTGTCTAAAAAGCCTTTTTTTAGTCAAAATAACTTTATTTGATCACCAAAGGTGTGAAAAAACTTTTAGTCAAAATGACTGTATTTTTGTCTTTTAGAGTCTTAAAACGCTTGTATTAGACATGATAACTGCATTTGCTCTCCAATGGCCTGAAATTTTATTTTTTGGTCAAAATGACTCTGTTTTGGTCACCAAGTATCAAAAAAAGCCTTTTTTAGTCAAAATAGCTGCATTTGGTCACCAAAGGTCTGAAAATTGTTTTTTGTCTAAATGACTGTATTTTTGTCTTTTACAGTCTTAAAAAGCCGGTTTTAGACAAGAAATCTGCAGTTTGTCTCCAATGGCCTGAACAAATTTTTTGGGTCAAAATGATTGTATTTTGGTCTTCAAGTGTCTAAAAAGCCTTTTTTAGTCAAAAGAACTGCATTTGGTCACCAAAGGTCTGAAAACATTTTTTAGTCAAAATGACTGTATTTTTGGCTTTTAGAGTCTTAAAAAGCCGGCTTTAGACAAGATAACTGCATTTTGTCTACAATGGCCTGAAAATTTTTTTGGGTCAAAATGACTGTATTTTGGTCTTCAAGTGTCTATAAAGCCTTTTTTAGTCAAAATAACTGCATTTGGTCACCAAAGGTCTGAAAACAATTTAGTCAAAATGACTATTTTTGTCTTTTAGATTCTTAAAAAGCCGGTTTAGAAAAGATAACTGCATTTTGTCTACAATGGCCTGAAAATTTTTCTGGGTCAAAATGACTGTATTTTGATCTTCAAGTGTCTAAAAATCCTTTTTTGGTCAAAAGAACTGCATTTGGTCACCAAAGGTCTGAAAACATTTTTTAGTCAAAATGACTATATTTTTGGCTTTTAGAGTCTTAAAAAGCCGGTTTTAGACAAGATAACTACATTTTGTCTCCAATGGCCAGAAATTTTTTGGGGTCAAAATGACTGTATTTTGGTCTCCAATTGTCTAAAAAGCCTTTTTAGTCAAAATAACTGCATTTGGTCGCCAAAGGTCTGGAAAAAAATTTAGTCAAAATGACTGTATTTTTGTCTTTTACAGTCTTAAAAAGCCGGTTTTAGACGATAACTGCATTTGGTAACCAATAGCCTGAAAAAATATTTTTGGTCAAAATGACTCTATTTTGGTCTCCAAGTGTCTAAAAAGCCTTTATTAGTCAAAATGACTGTATTTTTGTCTTTTAGAGTCTTAAAACGCTTGTATTAGACAAGATAACTGCATTTGGTCTCCAATGGCCTGAAATGTTATTTTTTGGCCAAAATAACTCTGTTTTGGTCTCCAAGTATCTAAAAAGCCTTTTTTAGTCAAAATAACTGCATTTGGCCACCAAAGGTCTGAATTTTTTTTAGTCAAAGTGACTATTTTTGTCTTTTAGATTCTTAAAAAGCCGGTTTAGACAAGATAACTGCATTTTGTCTTCAATGGCCTGAAAAAATTATTTGGGTCACAATGACTGTATTTTGGTCTTCAAGTGTCTAAAAAGCCTTTTTTTAGTCAAAATAACTGCATTTGGCCACCAAAGGTCTGAATTTTTTTTAGTCAAAGTGACTATTTTTGGCTTTTAGAGTCTTAAAAGGCCGGTTTTAGACAAGATAAATGCATTTTGTCTCCAATGGCCGGAAATTTTTGGGGGTCAAAATGACTGTATTTTGGTCTCCAGGTGTATGAAAAGCCTTTTTATTTGAAATAACTGCATTTGGTCAACAAAGGTCTGAAAAAAATTTTTTGGGTCAAAATGACTGTATTTTGGTCTCCAAGTGTCTAAAAAGCCTTTTTTGGTCAACATAACTGCATTTGGTCACCAAAGGTCTGGAAAAAAATTTAGTCAAAATGACTGTATTTTTGTTTTTTAGAGTCCTAAAAAGCCGGTTTTAGACAAGATAACTGCATTTTGTCTACAACGGCCTGAAAATTTTTTTGGGTCAAAATGACTGTATTTTGGTCTCCAAGTGTATATAAAGCCTTTTTTAGTCAAAAGAACTGCATTTGGTCACCAAAGGTCTGAAAACATTTTTTAGTCAAAATGACTGTATTTTTGGCTTTTAGAGTCTTAAAAAGCCGGTTTTAGACAAGATAACTGCATTTTGTCTCCAATGGCCTGACATTTTTTGGGTCAAAATTACTGTATTTTGGTCTCCAGGTGTATAAAAAGCATTTTTCAGTCAAAATAACTGCATTTGGTCACCAAAGGTCTGAAAAAAATTTTTAAGTCAAAATGACTGTATTTTTGTCTTTTAGTCTTAAAAAGAGGGTTTTAGACAAGATAACTGCATTTGGTCTCCAATGGCCTGAAAATATTTTCTTCGGTCAAAATGACTGTATTTTGGTCTCTAAGTGTCTAAAAAGCCTTTTTTTTAGTCAAAATAACTGCATTTGGTCACAAAAGGTCTGAAAAAAATATGTAGTCAAAATGACTATTTTTGTCTTTTAGATTCTTAAAAAGACGGTTTAGACAAGATAACTGCATTTCGTCTTCAATGGCCTGAAAAAAACTATTTGGGTCAAAATGATTGTATTTTGGTCTTCAAGTGTCTAAAAAGCCTTTTTAGTCAAAATAACTGCATTTGGTTACCAAAGGTCTGAAAAAAAATTTTATGTCAAAATGACTGTATTTTTGTCTTTTAGTCTTAAAAAGCCCGTTTTAGACAAGATAACTGCATTTGGTCTCCAATGGCCTGAAAAAAAATTTTGGGTCGAAATGACTGTATTTTGGTCTCCAATTGTCTAAAAAGCCTTTTTTAGTCAAAATAACTGCATTTGGTCACCAAAGGTCTGGAAAAAAATTAGTCAAAATAACTGTATTTTTGTCTTTTACAGTTTTAAAAAGCCGGTTTTAGACGATAACTGCATTTGGTAACCAATGGCCTGAAAAAATGTTTTTGGTCAAAATGACTCTATTTTGGTCTCCAAGTGTCTAAAAAGCCTTTTTTTAGTCAAAATAACTTTATTTGATCACCAAAGGTGTGAAAAAACTTTTAGTCAAAATGACTGTATTTTTGTCTTTTAGAGTCTTAAAACGCTTGTATTAGACATGATAACTGCATTTGCTCTCCAATGGCCTGAAATTTTATTTTTTGGTCAAAATGACTCTGTTTTGGTCACCAAGTATCAAAAAAAGCCTTTTTTAGTCAAAATAGCTGCATTTGGTCACCAAAGGTCTGAAAATTGTTTTTTGTCTAAATGACTGTATTTTTGTCTTTTACAGTCTTAAAAAGCCGGTTTTAGACAAGAAATCTGCAGTTTGTCTCCAATGGCCTGAACAAATTTTTTGGGTCAAAATGATTGTATTTTGGTCTTCAAGTGTCTAAAAAGCCTTTTTTAGTCAAAAGAACTGCATTTGGTCACCAAAGGTCTGAAAACATTTTTTAGTCAAAATGACTGTATTTTTGGCTTTTAGAGTCTTAAAAAGCCGGTTTTAGACAAGATAACTGCATTTTGTCTACAATGGCCTGAAAAATTTTTGGGGTCAAAATGACTGTATTTTGGTCTTCAAGTGTCTATAAAGCCTTTTTTAGTCAAAATAACTGCATTTGGTCACCAAAGGTCTGAAAACAATTTAGTCAAAATGACTATTTTTGTCTTTTAGATTCTTAAAAAGCCGGTTTAGACAAGATAACTGCATTTTGTCTACAATGGCCTGAAAATTTTTCTGGGTCAAAATGACTGTATTTTGATCTTCAAGTGTCTAAAAAGCCTTTTTTGGTCAAAAGAACTGCATTTGGTCACCAAAGGTCTGAAAACATTTTTTAGTCAAAATGACTATATTTTTGGCTTTTAGAGTCTTAAAAAGCCGGTTTTAGACAAGATAACTACATTTTGTCTCCAATGGCCAGAAATTTTTTGGGGTCAAAATGACTGTATTTTGGTCTCCAATTGTCTAAAAAGCCTTTTTAGTCAAAATAACTGCATTTGGTCGCCAAAGGTCTGGAAAAAAATTTAGTCAAAATGACTGTATTTTTGTCTTTTACAGTCTTAAAAAGCCGGTTTTAGACGATAACTGCATTTGGTAACCAATAGCCTGAAAAAATATTTTTGGTCAAAATGACTCTATTTTGGTCTCCAAGTGTCTAAAAAGCCTTTATTAGTCAAAATGACTGTATTTTTGTCTTTTAGAGTCTTAAAACGCTTGTATTAGACAAGATAACTGCATTTGGTCTCCAATGGCCTGAAATGTTATTTTTTGGCCAAAATAACTCTGTTTTGGTCTCCAAGTATCTAAAAAGCCTTTTTTAGTCAAAATAACTGCATTTGGCCACCAAAGGTCTGAATTTTTTTAGTCAAAGTGACTATTTTTGTCTTTTAGATTCTTAAAAAGCCGGTTTAGACAAGATAACTGCATTTTGTCTTCAATGGCCTGAAAAAAACTATTTGGGTCAAAATGATTGTATTTTGGTCTTCAAGTGTCTAAAAAGCCTTTTTAGTCAAAATAACTGCATTTTGTTACCAAAGGTCTGAAAAAAAATTTTATGTCAAAATGACTGTATTTTTGTCTTTTAGTCTTAAAAAGCCCGTTTTAGACAAGATAACTGCATTTGGTCTCCAATGGCCTGAAAAACATTTTTGGGTCAAAATGACTGTATTTTGGTCTCCAATTGTCTAAAAAGCCTTTTTTAGTCAAAATAACTGCATTTGGTCACCAAAGGTCTGGAAAAAATTTAGTCAAAATAACTGTATTTTTGTCTTTTACAGTCTTAAAAAGCCGGTTTTAGACGATAACTGCATTTGGTAACCAATGGCCTGAAAAAATGTTTTTGGTCAAAATGACTCTATTTTGGTCTCCAAGTGTCTAAAAAGCCTTTTTTTAGTCAAAATAACTTTATTTGATCACCAAAGGTGTGAAAAAACTTTTAGTCAAAATGACTGTATTTTTGTCTTTTAGAGTCTTAAAACGCTTGTATTAGACATGATAACTGCATTTGCTCTCCAATGGCCTGAAATTTTATTTTTTTGGTCAAAATGACTCTGTTTTGGTCTCCAAGTATCAAAAAAAGCCTTTTTTAGTCAAAATAGCTGCATTTGGTCACCAAAGGTCTGAAAATTGTTTTTTGTCTAAATGACTGTATTTTTGTCTTTTACAGTCTTAAAAAGCCGGTTTTAGACAAGAAATCTGCAGTTTGTCTCCAATGGCCTGAACAAATTTTTTGGGTCAAAATGATTGTATTTTGGTCTTCAAGTGTCTAAAAAGCCTTTTTTAGTCAAAAGAACTGCATTTGGTCACCAAAGGTCTGAAAACATTTTTTAGTCAAAATGACTGCATTTTTGGCTTTTAGAGTCTTAAAAAGCCGGTTTTAGACAAGATAACTGCATTTTGTCTACAATGGCCTGAAAATTTTTTGGGGTCAAAATGACTGTATTTTGGTCTTCAAGTGTCTAAAAAGCCTTTTTTAGTCAAAATAACTGCATTTGGTCACCAAAGGTCTGAAAAAAATTTAGTCAAAATAACTATTTTTGTCTTTTAGATTCTTAAAAAGCCGGTTTAGACAAGATAACTGCATTTTGTCTTCAATGGCCTGAAAAAACTATTTGGGTCAAAATGACTGTATTTTGATCTTCAAGTGTCTAAAAAGCCTTTTTTGGTCAAAAGAACTGCATTTGGTCACCAAAGGTCTGAAAACATTTTTTAGTCAAAATGACTATATTTTTGGCTTTTAGAGTCTTAAAAAGCCGGTTTTAGACAAGATAACTACATTTTGTCTCCAATGGCCAGAAATTTTTTGGGGTCAAAATGACTGTATTTTGGTCTCCAATTGTCTAAAAAGCCTTTTTAGTCAAAATAACTGCATTTGGTCGCCAAAGGTCTGGAAAAAAATCTAGTCAAAATGACTGTATTTTTGTCTTTTACAGTCTTAAAAAGCCGGTTTTAGACGATAACTGCATTTGGTAACCAATAGCCTGAAAAAATATTTTTGGTCAAAATGACTCTATTTTGGTCTCCAAGTGTCTAAAAAGCCTTTATTAGTCAAAATGACTGTATTTTTGTCTTTTAGAGTCTTAAAACGCTTGTATTAGACAAGATAACTGCATTTGGTCTCCAATGGCCTGAAATGTTATTTTTTGGCCAAAATAACTCTGTTTTGGTCTCCAAGTATCTAAAAAGCCTTTTTTAGTCAAAATAACTGCATTTGGCCACCAAAGGTCTGAATTTTTTTTAGTCAAAGTGACTATTTTTGTCTTTTAGATTCTTAAAAAGCCGGTTTAGACAAGATAACTGCATTTTGTCTTCAATGGCCTGAAAAAACTATTTGGGTCACAATGACTGTATTTTGGTCTTCAAGTGTCTAAAAAGCCTTTTTTTAGTCAAAATAACTGCATTTGGCCACCAAAGGTCTGAATTTTTTTTAGTCAAAGTGACTATTTTTGGCTTTTAGAGTCTTAAAAGGCCGGTTTTAGACAAGATAAATGCATTTTGTCTCCAATGGCCGGAAATTTTTGGGGGTCAAAATGACTGTATTTTGGTCTCCAGGTGTATGAAAAGCCTTTTTATTTGAAATAACTGCATTTGGTCACTAAAGGTATGAAAAAATTTTTTAAGTCAAAATGACTGTATATTTGTCTTTTAGTCTTAAAAAGCCGGTTTTAGACAAGATAACTGCATTTGGTCTCCAATGGCCGGAAATTTTTTTGGGGTCAAAATGACTGTATTTTGGTCTCCAGGTGTATGAAAAGCCTTTTTTAGTCGAAATAACTGCATTTGGTCAACAAAGGTCTGAAAAAAATTTTTGGGTCAAAATGACTGTATTTTGGTCTCCAAGTGTCTAAAAAGCCTTTTTTGGTCAAAATAACTGCATTTGGTCACCAAAGGTCTGGAAAAAAAATTTAGTCAAAATGACTGTATTTTTGTTTTTTAGAGTCCTAAAAAGCCGGTTTTAGACAAGATAACTGCATTTTGTCTACAACGGCCTGAAAATTTTTTTGGGTCAAAATGACTGTATTTTGGTCTCCAAGTGTATATAAAGCCTTTTTTAGTCAAAAGAACTGCATTTGGTCACCAAAGGTCTGAAAACATTTTTTAGTCAAAATGACTGTATTTTTGGCTTTTAGAGTCTTAAAAAGCCGGTTTTAGACAAGATAACTGCATTTTGTCTCCAATGGCCTGACATTTTTTGGGTCAAAATTACTGTATTTTGGTCTCCAGGTGTATATAAAGCATTTTTCAGTCAAAATAACTGCATTTGGTCACCAAAGGTCTGAAAAAAAATTTTAAGTCAAAATGACTGTATTTTTGTCTTTTAGTCTTAAAAAGAGGGTTTTAGACAAGATAACTGCATTTGGTCTCCAATGGCCTGAAAATATTTTCTTCGGTCAAAATGACTGTATTTTGGTCTCTAAGTGTCTAAAAAGCCTTTTTTTAGTCAAAATAACTGCATTTGGTCACAAAAGGTCTGAAAAAAATATGTAGTCAAAATGACTATTTTTGTCTTTTAGATTCTTAAAAAGACGGTTTAGACAAGATAACTGCATTTCGTCTTCAATGGCCTGAAAAAAACTATTTGGGTCAAAATGATTGTATTTTGGTCTTCAAGTGTCTAAAAAGCCTTTTTAGTCAAAATAACTGCATTTGGTTACCAAAGGTCTGAAAAAAAATTTTATGTCAAAATGACTGTATTTTTGTCTTTTAGTCTTAAAAAGCCCGTTTTAGACAAGATAGCTGCATTTGGTCTCCAATGGCCTGAAAAAAAATTTTGGGTCGAAATGACTGTATTTTGGTCTCCAATTGTCTAAAAAGCCTTTTTTAGTCAAAATAACTGCATTTGGTCACCAAAGGTCTGGAAAAAATTTAGTCAAAATAACTGTATTTTTGTCTTTTACAGTCTTAAAAAGCCGGTTTTAGACGATAACTGCATTTGGTAACCAATGGCCTGAAAAAATGTTTTTGGTCAAAATGACTCTATTTTGGTCTCCAAGTGTCTAAAAAGCCTTTTTTTTAGTCAAAATAACTTTATTTGATCACCAAAGGTGTGAAAAAACTTTTAGTCAAAATGACTGTATTTTTGTCTTTTAGAGTCTTAAAACGCTTGTATTAGACATGATAACTGCATTTGCTCTCCAATGGCCTGAAATTTTATTTTTTGGTCAAAATGACTCTGTTTTGGTCACCAAGTATCAAAAAAAGCCTTTTTTAGTCAAAATAGCTGCATTTGGTCACCAAAGGTCTGAAAATTGTTTTTTGTCTAAATGACTGTATTTTTGTCTTTTACAGTCTTAAAAAGCCGGTTTTAGACAAGAAATCTGCAGTTTGTCTCCAATGGCCTGAACAAATTTTTTGGGTCAAAATGATTGTATTTTGGTCTTCAAGTGTCTAAAAAGCCTTTTTTAGTCAAAAGAACTGCATTTGGTCACCAAAGGTCTGAAAACATTTTTTAGTCAAAATGACTGTATTTTTGGCTTTTAGAGTCTTAAAAAGCCGGTTTTAGACAAGATAACTGCATTTTGTCTACAATGGCCTGAAAAATTTTTTGGGTCAAAATGACTGTATTTTGGTCTTCAAGTGTCTATAAAGCCTTTTTTAGTCAAAATAACTGCATTTGGTCACCAAAGGTCTGAAAACAATTTAGTCAAAATGACTATTTTTGTCTTTTAGATTCTTAAAAAGCCGGTTTAGACAAGATAACTGCATTTTGTCTACAATGGCCTGAAAATTTTTCTGGGTCAAAATGACTGTATTTTGATCTTCAAGTGTCTAAAAAGCCTTTTTTGGTCAAAAGAACTGCATTTGGTCACCAAAGGTCTGAAAACATTTTTTAGTCAAAATGACTATATTTTTGGCTTTTAGAGTCTTAAAAAGCCGGTTTTAGACAAGATAACTACATTTTGTCTCCAATGGCCAGAAATTTTTTGGGGTCAAAATGACTGTATTTTGGTCTCCAATTGTCTAAAAAGCCTTTTTAGTCAAAATAACTGCATTTGGTCGCCAAAGGTCTGGAAAAAAATTTAGTCAAAATGACTGTATTTTTGTCTTTTACAGTCTTAAAAAGCCGGTTTTAGACGATAACTGCATTTGGTAACCAATAGCCTGAAAAAATATTTTTGGTCAAAATGACTCTATTTTGGTCTCCAAGTGTCTAAAAAGCCTTTATTAGTCAAAATGACTGTATTTTTGTCTTTTAGAGTCTTAAAACGCTTGTATTAGACAAGATAACTGCATTTGGTCTCCAATGGCCTGAAATGTTATTTTTTGGCCAAAATAACTGTTTTGGTCTCCAAGTATCTAAAAAGCCTTTTTTAGTCAAAATAACTGCATTTGGCCACCAAAGGTCTGAATTTTTTTTAGTCAAAGTGACTATTTTTGTCTTTTAGATTCTTAAAAAGCCGGTTTAGACAAGATAACTGCATTTTGTCTTCAATGGCCTGAAAAAAACTATTTGGGTCAAAATGATTGTATTTTGGTCTTCAAGTGTCTAAAAAGCCTTTTTAGTCAAAATAACTGCATTTTGTTACCAAAGGTCTGAAAAAAATTTTTATGTCAAAATGACTGTATTTTTGTCTTTTAGTCTTAAAAAGCCCGTTTTAGACAAGATAACTGCATTTGGTCTCCAATGGCCTGAAAAACATTTTTGGGTCAAAATGACTGTATTTTGGTCTCCAATTGTCTAAAAAGCCTTTTTTAGTCAAAATAACTGCATTTGGTCACCAAAGGTCTGGAAAAAATTTAGTCAAAATAACTGTATTTTTGTCTTTTACAGTCTTAAAAAGCCGGTTTTAGACGATAACTGCATTTGGTAACCAATGGCCTGAAAAAATGTTTTTGGTCAAAATGACTCTATTTTGGTCTCCAAGTGTCTAAAAAGCCTTTTTTTAGTCAAAATAACTTTATTTGATCACCAAAGGTGTGAAAAAACTTTTAGTCAAAATGACTGTATTTTTGTCTTTTAGAGTCTTAAAACGCTTGTATTGGACATGATAACTGCATTTGCTCTCCAATGGCCTGAAATTTTATTTTTTGGTCAAAATGACTCTGTTTTGGTCTCCAAGTATCAAAAAAAGCCTTTTTTAGTCAAAATAGCTGCATTTGGTCACCAAAGGTCTGAAAATTGTTTTTTGTCTAAATGACTGTATTTTTGTCTTTTACAGTCTTAAAAAGCCGGTTTTAGACAAGAAATCTGCAGTTTGTCTCCAATGGCCTGAACAAATTTTTTGGGTCAAAATGATTGTATTTTGGTCTTCAAGTGTCTAAAAAGCCTTTTTTAGTCAAAAGAACTGCATTTGGTCACCAAAGGTCTGAAAACATTTTTTAGTCAAAATGACTGCATTTTTGGCTTTTAGAGTCTTAAAAAGCCGGTTTTAGACAAGATAACTGCATTTTGTCTACAATGGCCTGAAAATTTTTTTGGGTCAAAATGACTGTATTTTGGTCTTCAAGTGTCTAAAAAGCCGTTTTTAGTCAAAATAACTGCATTTGGTCACCAAAGGTCTGAAAAAAATTTAGTCAAAATAACTATTTTTGTCTTTTAGATTCTTAAAAAGCCGGTTTAGACAAGATAACTGCATTTTGTCTTCAATGGCCTGAAAAAACTATTTGGGTCAAAATGACTGTATTTTGATCTTCAAGTGTCTAAAAAGCCTTTTTTGGTCAAAAGAACTGCATTTGGTCACCAAAGGTCTGAAAACATTTTTTAGTCAAAATGACTATATTTTTGGCTTTTAGAGTCTTAAAAAGCCGGTTTTAGACAAGATAACTACATTTTGTCTCCAATGGCCAGAAATTTTTTGGGGTCAAAATGACTGTATTTTGGTCTCCAATTGTCTAAAAAGCCTTTTTAGTCAAAATAACTGCATTTGGTCGCCAAAGGTCTGGAAAAAAATTTAGTCAAAATGACTGTATTTTTGTCTTTTACAGTCTTAAAAAGCCGGTTTTAGACGATAACTGCATTTGGTAACCAATAGCCTGAAAAAATATTTTTGGTCAAAATGACTCTATTTTGGTCTCCAAGTGTCTAAAAAGCCTTTATTAGTCAAAATGACTGTATTTTTGTCTTTTAGAGTCTTAAAACGCTTGTATTAGACAAGATAACTGCATTTGGTCTCCAATGGCCTGAAATGTTATTTTTTGGCCAAAATAACTCTGTTTTGGTCTCCAAGTATCTAAAAAGCCTTTTTTAGTCAAAATAACTGCATTTGGCCACCAAAGGTCTGAATTTTTTTAGTCAAAGTGACTATTTTTGTCTTTTAGATTCTTAAAAAGCCGGTTTAGACAAGATAACTGCATTTTGTCTTCAATGGCCTGAAAAAACTATTTGGGTCACAATGACTGTATTTTGGTCTTCAAGTGTCTAAAAAGCCTTTTTTTAGTCAAAATAACTGCATTTGGCCACCAAAGGTCTGAATTTTTTTTAGTCAAAGTGACTATTTTTGGCTTTTAGAGTCTTAAAAGGCCGGTTTTAGACAAGATAAATGCATTTTGTCTCCAATGGCCGGAAATTTTTGGGGGTCAAAATGACTGTATTTTGGTCTCCAGGTGTATGAAAAGCCTTTTTATTTGAAATAACTGCATTTGGTCACTAAAGGTATGAAAAAATTTTTTAAGTCAAAATGACTGTATATTTGTCTTTTAGTCTTAAAAAGCCGGTTTTAGACAAGATAACTGCATTTGGTCTCCAATGGCCGGAAATTTTTTTGGGGTCAAAATGACTGTATTTTGGTCTCCAGGTGTATGAAAAGCCTTTTTAGTCGAAATAACTGCATTTGGTCAACAAAGGTCTGAAAAAAATTTTTGGGTCAAAATGACTGTATTTTGGTCTCCAAGTGTCTAAAAAGCCTTTTTTGGTCAAAATAACTGCATTTGGTCACCAAAGGTCTGGAAAAAAAATTTAGTCAAAATGACTGTATTTTTGTTTTTTAGAGTCCTAAAAAGCCGGTTTTAGACAAGATAACTGCATTTTGTCTACAACGGCCTGAAAATTTTTTTGGGTCAAAATGACTGTATTTTGGTCTCCAAGTGTATATAAAGCCTTTTTTAGTCAAAAGAACTGCATTTGGTCACCAAAGGTCTGAAAACATTTTTTAGTCAAAATGACTGTATTTTTGGCTTTTAGAGTCTTAAAAAGCCGGTTTTAGACAAGATAACTGCATTTTGTCTCCAATGGCCTGACATTTTTTGGGTCAAAATTACTGTATTTTGGTCTCCAGGTGTATAAAAAGCATTTTTCAGTCAAAATAACTGCATTTGGTCACCAAAGGTCTGAAAAAAATTTTTAAGTCAAAATGACTGTATTTTTGTCTTTTAGTCTTAAAAAGAGGGTTTTAGACAAGATAACTGCATTTGGTCTCCAATGGCCTGAAAATATTTTCTTCGGTCAAAATGACTGTATTTTGGTCTCTAAGTGTCTAAAAAGCCTTTTTTTAGTCAAAATAACTGCATTTGGTCACAAAAGGTCTGAAAAAAATATGTAGTCAAAATGACTATTTTTGTCTTTTAGATTCTTAAAAAGACGGTTTAGACAAGATAACTGCATTTCGTCTTCAATGGCCTGAAAAAAACTATTTGGGTCAAAATGATTGTATTTTGGTCTTCAAGTGTCTAAAAAGCCTTTTTAGTCAAAATAACTGCATTTGGTTACCAAAGGTCTGAAAAAAATTTTTATGTCAAAATGACTGTATTTTTGTCTTTTAGTCTTAAAAAGCCCGTTTTAGACAAGATAACTGCATTTGGTCTCCAATGGCCTGAAAAAAAATTTTGGGTCGAAATGACTGTATTTTGGTCTCCAATTGTCTAAAAAGCCTTTTTTAGTCAAAATAACTGCATTTGGTCACCAAAGGTCTGGAAAAAATTTAGTCAAAATAACTGTATTTTTGTGTTTTACAGTTTTAAAAAGCCGGTTTTAGACGATAACTGCATTTGGTAACCAATGGCCTGAAAAAATGTTTTTGGTCAAAATGACTCTATTTTGGTCTCCAAGTGTCTAAAAAGCCTTTTTTTAGTCAAAATAACTTTATTTGATCACCAAAGGTGTGAAAAAACTTTTAGTCAAAATGACTGTATTTTTGTCTTTTAGAGTCTTAAAACGCTTGTATTAGACATGATAACTGCATTTGCTCTCCAATGGCCTGAAATTTTATTTTTTGGTCAAAATGAATCTGTTTTGGTCACCAAGTATCAAAAAAGCCTTTTTTAGTCAAAATAGCTGCATTTGGTCACCAAAGGTCTGAAAATTGTTTTTTGTCTAAATGACTGTATTTTTGTCTTTTACAGTCTTAAAAAGCCGGTTTTAGACAAGAAATCTGCAGTTTGTCTCCAATGGCCTGAACAAATTTTTTGGGTCAAAATGATTGTATTTTGGTCTTCAAGTGTCTAAAAAGCCTTTTTTAGTCAAAAGAACTGCATTTGGTCACCAAAGGTCTGAAAACATTTTTTAGTCAAAATGACTGTATTTTTGGCTTTTAGAGTCTTAAAAAGCCGGTTTTAGACAAGATAACTGCATTTTGTCTACAATGGCCTGAAAAATTTTTGGGGTCAAAATGACTGTATTTTGGTCTTCAAGTGTCTATAAAGCCTTTTTTAGTCAAAATAACTGCATTTGGTCACCAAAGGTCTGAAAACAATTTAGTCAAAATGACTATTTTTGTCTTTTAGATTCTTAAAAAGCCGGTTTAGACAAGATAACTGCATTTTGTCTACAATGGCCTGAAAATTTTTCTGGGTCAAAATGACTGTATTTTGATCTTCAAGTGTCTAAAAAGCCTTTTTTGGTCAAAAGAACTGCATTTGGTCACCAAAGGTCTGAAAACATTTTTTAGTCAAAATGACTATATTTTTGGCTTTTAGAGTCTTAAAAAGCCGGTTTTAGACAAGATAACTACATTTTGTCTCCAATGGCCAGAAATTTTTTGGGGTCAAAATGACTGTATTTTGGTCTCCAATTGTCTAAAAAGCCTTTTTAGTCAAAATAACTGCATTTGGTCACCAAAGGTCTGGAAAAAAATTTAGTCAAAATGACTGTATTTTTGTCTTTTACAGTCTTAAAAAGCCGGTTTTAGACGATAACTGCATTTGGTAACCAATAGCCTGAAAAAATATTTTTGGTCAAAATGACTCTATTTTGGTCTCCAAGTGTCTAAAAAGCCTTTATTAGTCAAAATGACTGTATTTTTGTCTTTTAGAGTCTTAAAACGCTTGTATTAGACAAGATAACTGCATTTGGTCTCCAATGGCCTGAAATGTTATTTTTTGGCCAAAATAACTCTGTTTTGGTCTCCAAGTATCTAAAAAGCCTTTTTTAGTCAAAATAACTGCATTTGGCCACCAAAGGTCTGAATTTTTTTAGTCAAAGTGACTATTTTTGTCTTTTAGATTCTTAAAAAGCCGGTTTAGACAAGATAACTGCATTTTGTCTTCAATGGCCTGAAAAAAACTATTTGGGTCAAAATGATTGTATTTTGGTCTTCAAGTGTCTAAAAAGCCTTTTTAGTCAAAATAACTGCATTTTGTTACCAAAGGTCTGAAAAAAAATTTTATGTCAAAATGACTGTATTTTTGTCTTTTAGTCTTAAAAAGCCCGTTTTAGACAAGATAACTGCATTTGGTCTCAAATGGCCTGAAAAACATTTTTGGGTCAAAATGACTGTATTTTGGTCTCCAATTGTCTAAAAAGCCTTTTTTAGTCAAAATAACTGCATTTGGTCACCAAAGGTCTGGAAAAAATTTAGTCAAAATAACTGTATTTTTGTCTTTTACAGTCTTAAAAAGCCGGTTTTAGACGATAACTGCATTTGGTAACCAATGGCCTGAAAAAATGTTTTTGGTCAAAATGACTCTATTTTGGTCTCCAAGTGTCTAAAAAGCCTTTTTTTAGTCAAAATAACTTTATTTGATCACCAAAGGTGTGAAAAAACTTTTAGTCAAAATGACTGTATTTTTGTCTTTTAGAGTCTTAAAACGCTTGTATTAGACATGATAACTGCATTTGCTCTCCAATGGCCTGAAATTTTATTTTTTTGGTCAAAATGACTCTGTTTTGGTCTCCAAGTATCAAAAAAAGCCTTTTTTAGTCAAAATAGCTGCATTTGGTCACCAAAGGTCTGAAAATTGTTTTTTGTCTAAATGACTGTATTTTTGTCTTTTACAGTCTTAAAAAGCCGGTTTTAGACAAGAAATCTGCAGTTTGTCTCCAATGGCCTGAACAAATTTTTTGGGTCAAAATGATTGTATTTTGGTCTTCAAGTGTCTAAAAAGCCTTTTTTAGTCAAAAGAACTGCATTTGGTCACCAAAGGTCTGAAAACATTTTTTAGTCAAAAGGACTGCATTTTTGGCTTTTAGAGTCTTAAAAAGCCGGTTTTAGACAAGATAACTGCATTTTGTCTACAATGGCCTGAAAATTTTTTTGGGTCAAAATGACTGTATTTTGGTCTTCAAGTGTCTAAAAAGCCGTTTTTAGTCAAAATAACTGCATTTGGTCACCAAAGGTCTGAAAAAAATTTAGTCAAAATAACTATTTTTGTCTTTTAGATTCTTAAAAAGCCGGTTTAGACAAGATAACTGCATTTTGTCTTCAATGGCCTGAAAAAACTATTTGGGTCAAAATGACTGTATTTTGATCTTCAAGTGTCTAAAAAGCCTTTTTTGGTCAAAAGAACTGCATTTGGTCACCAAAGGTCTGAAAACATTTTTTAGTCAAAATGACTATATTTTTGGCTTTTAGAGTCTTAAAAAGCCGGTTTTAGACAAGATAACTACATTTTGTCTCCAATGGCCAGAAATTTTTTGGGGTCAAAATGACTGTATTTTGGTCTCCAATTGTCTAAAAAGCCTTTTTAGTCAAAATAACTGCATTTGGTCGCCAAAGGTCTGGAAAAAAATTTAGTCAAAATGACTGTATTTTTGTCTTTTACAGTCTTAAAAAGCCGGTTTTAGACGATAACTGCATTTGGTAACCAATAGCCTGAAAAAATATTTTTGGTCAAAATGACTCTATTTTGGTCTCCAAGTGTCTAAAAAGCCTTTATTAGTCAAAATGACTGTATTTTTGTCTTTTAGAGTCTTAAAACGCTTGTATTAGACAAGATAACTGCATTTGGTCTCCAATGGCCTGAAATGTTATTTTTTGGCCAAAATAACTCTGTTTTGGTCTCCAAGTATCTAAAAAGCCTTTTTTAGTCAAAATAAC
Source organism: Pelophylax lessonae (assembly GCF_965119305.1). Taxonomy (NCBI): domain Eukaryota; kingdom Metazoa; phylum Chordata; class Amphibia; order Anura; family Ranidae; genus Pelophylax; species Pelophylax lessonae. The sequence goes on along the minus strand of NW_028120083.1, from coordinate 40,556 downwards.
TGCATTTGGCCACCAAAGGTCTGAATTTTTTTAGTCAAAGTGACTATTTTTGTCTTTTAGATTCTTAAAAAGCCGGTTTAGACAAGATAACTGCATTTTGTCTTCAATGGCCTGAAAAAACTATTTGGGTCACAATGACTGTATTTTGGTCTTCAAGTGTCTAAAAAGCCTTTTTTTAGTCAAAATAACTGCATTTGGCCACCAAAGGTCTGAATTTTTTTTAGTCAAAGTGACTATTTTTGGCTTTTAGAGTCTTAAAAGGCCGGTTTTAGACAAGATAAATGCATTTTGTCTCCAATGGCCGGAAATTTTTGGGGGTCAAAATGACTGTATTTTGGTCTCCAGGTGTATGAAAAGCCTTTTTATTTGAAATAACTGCATTTGGTCACTAAAGGTATGAAAAAAATTTTTAAGTCAAAATGACTGTATATTTGTCTTTTAGTCTTAAAAAGCCGGTTTTAGACAAGATAACTGCATTTGGTCTCCAATGGCCGGAAATTTTTTTGGGGTCAAAATGACTGTATTTTGGTCTCCAGGTGTATGAAAAGCCTTTTTAGTCGAAATAACTGCATTTGGTCAACAAAGGTCTGAAAAAAATTTTTGGGTCAAAATGACTGTATTTTGGTCTCCAAGTGTCTAAAAAGCCTTTTTTGGTCAAAATAACTGCATTTGGTCACCAAAGGTCTGGAAAAAAAATTTAGTCAAAATGACTGTATTTTTGTTTTTTAGAGTCCTAAAAAGCCGGTTTTAGACAAGATAACTGCATTTTGTCTACAACGGCCTGAAAATTTTTTTGGGTCAAAATGACTGTATTTTGGTCTCCAAGTGTATATAAAGCCTTTTTTAGTCAAAAGAACTGCATTTGGTCACCAAAGGTCTGAAAACATTTTTTAGTCAAAATGACTGTATTTTTGGCTTTTAGAGTCTTAAAAAGCCGGTTTTAGACAAGATAACTGCATTTTGTCTCCAATGGCCTGACATTTTTTGGGTCAAAATTACTGTATTTTGGTCTCCAGGTGTATAAAAAGCATTTTTCAGTCAAAATAACTGCATTTGGTCACCAAAGGTCTGAAAATAATTTTTAAGTCAAAATGACTGTATTTTTGTCTTTTAGTCTTAAAAAGAGGGTTTTAGACAAGATAACTGCATTTGGTCTCCAATGGCCTGAAAATATTTTCTTCGGTCAAAATGACTGTATTTTGGTCTCTAAGTGTCTAAAAAGCCTTTTTTTAGTCAAAATAACTGCATTTGGTCACAAAAGGTCTGAAAAAAATATGTAGTCAAAATGACTATTTTTGTCTTTTAGATTCTTAAAAAGACGGTTTAGACAAGATAACTGCATTTCGTCTTCAATGGCCTGAAAAAAACTATTTGGGTCAAAATGATTGTATTTTGGTCTTCAAGTGTCTAAAAAGCCTTTTTAGTCAAAATAACTGCATTTGGTTACCAAAGGTCTGAAAAAAATTTTTATGTCAAAATGACTGTATTTTTGTCTTTTAGTCTTAAAAAGCCCGTTTTAGACAAGATAACTGCATTTGGTCTCCAATGGCCTGAAAAAAAATTTTGGGTCGAAATGACTGTATTTTGGTCTCCAATTGTCTAAAAAGCCTTTTTTAGTCAAAATAACTGCATTTGGTCACCAAAGGTCTGGAAAAAATTTAGTCAAAATAACTGTATTTTTGTCTTTTACAGTTTTAAAAAGCCGGTTTTAGACGATAACTGCATTTGGTAACCAATGGCCTGAAAAAATGTTTTTGGTCAAAATGACTCTATTTTGGTCTCCAAGTGTCTAAAAAGCCTTTTTTTAGTCAAAATAACTTTATTTGATCACCAAAGGTGTGAAAAAACTTTTAGTCAAAATGACTGTATTTTTGTCTTTTAGAGTCTTAAAACGCTTGTATTAGACATGATAACTGCATTTGCTCTCCAATGGCCTGAAATTTTATTTTTTGGTCAAAATGAATCTGTTTTGGTCACCAAGTATCAAAAAAAGCCTTTTTTAGTCAAAATAGCTGCATTTGGTCACCAAAGGTCTGAAAATTGTTTTTTGTCTAAATGACTGTATTTTTGTCTTTTACAGTCTTAAAAAGCCGGTTTTAGACAAGAAATCTGCAGTTTGTCTCCAATGGCCTGAACAAATTTTTTGGGTCAAAATGATTGTATTTTGGTCTTCAAGTGTCTAAAAAGCCTTTTTTAGTCAAAAGAACTGCATTTGGTCACCAAAGGTCTGAAAACATTTTTTAGTCAAAATGACTGTATTTTTGGCTTTTAGAGTCTTAAAAAGCCGGTTTTAGACAAGATAACTGCATTTTGTCTACAATGGCCTGAAAAATTTTTGGGGTCAAAATGACTGTATTTTGGTCTTCAAGTGTCTATAAAGCCTTTTTTAGTCAAAATAACTGCATTTGGTCACCAAAGGTCTGAAAACAATTTAGTCAAAATGACTATTTTTGTCTTTTAGATTCTTAAAAAGCCGGTTTAGACAAGATAACTGCATTTTGTCTATAATGGCCTGAAAATTTTTCTGGGTCAAAATGACTGTATTTTGATCTTCAAGTGTCTAAAAAGCCTTTTTTGGTCAAAAGAACTGCATTTGGTCACCAAAGGTCTGAAAACATTTTTTAGTCAAAATGACTATATTTTTGGCTTTTAGAGTCTTAAAAAGCCGGTTTTAGACAAGATAACTACATTTTGTCTCCAATGGCCAGAAATTTTTTGGGGTCAAAATGACTGTATTTTGGTCTCCAATTGTCTAAAAAGCCTTTTTAGTCAAAATAACTGCATTTGGTCACCAAAGGTCTGGAAAAAAATTTAGTCAAAATGACTGTATTTTTGTCTTTTACAGTCTTAAAAAGCCGGTTTTAGACGATAACTGCATTTGGTAACCAATAGCCTGAAAAAATATTTTTGGTCAAAATGACTCTATTTTGGTCTCCAAGTGTCTAAAAAGCCTTTATTAGTCAAAATGACTGTATTTTTGTCTTTTAGAGTCTTAAAACGCTTGTATTAGACAAGATAACTGCATTTGGTCTCCAATGGCCTGAAATGTTATTTTTTGGCCAAAATAACTCTGTTTTGGTCTCCAAGTATCTAAAAAGCCTTTTTTAGTCAAAATAACTGCATTTGGCCACCAAAGGTCTGAATTTTTTTAGTCAAAGTGACTATTTTTGTCTTTTAGATTCTTAAAAAGCCGGTTTAGACAAGATAACTGCATTTTGTCTTCAATGGCCTGAAAAAAACTATTTGGGTCAAAATGATTGTATTTTGGTCTTCAAGTGTCTAAAAAGCCTTTTTAGTCAAAATAACTGCATTTTGTTACCAAAGGTCTGAAAAAAAATTTTATGTCAAAATGACTGTATTTTTGTCTTTTAGTCTTAAAAAGCCCGTTTTAGACAAGATAACTGCATTTGGTCTCAAATGGCCTGAAAAACATTTTTGGGTCAAAATGACTGTATTTTGGTCTCCAATTGTCTAAAAAGCCTTTTTTAGTCAAAATAACTGCATTTGGTCACCAAAGGTCTGGAAAAAATTTAGTCAAAATAACTGTATTTTTGTCTTTTACAGTCTTAAAAAGCCGGTTTTAGACGATAACTGCATTTGGTAACCAATGGCCTGAAAAAATGTTTTTGGTCAAAATGACTCTATTTTGGTCTCCAAGTGTCTAAAAAGCCTTTTTTTAGTCAAAATAACTTTATTTGATCACCAAAGGTGTGAAAAAACTTTTAGTCAAAATGACTGTATTTTTGTCTTTTAGAGTCTTAAAACGCTTGTATTAGACATGATAACTGCATTTGCTCTCCAATGGCCTGAAATTTTATTTTTTTGGTCAAAATGACTCTGTTTTGGTCTCCAAGTATCAAAAAAAGCCTTTTTTAGTCAAAATAGCTGCATTTGGTCACCAAAGGTCTGAAAATTGTTTTTTGTCTAAATGACTGTATTTTTGTCTTTTACAGTCTTAAAAAGCCGGTTTTAGACAAGAAATCTGCAGTTTGTCTCCAATGGCCTGAACAAATTTTTTGGGTCAAAATGATTGTATTTTGGTCTTCAAGTGTCTAAAAAGCCTTTTTTAGTCAAAAGAACTGCATTTGGTCACCAAAGGTCTGAAAACATTTTTTAGTCAAAATGACTGCATTTTTGGCTTTTAGAGTCTTAAAAAGCCGGTTTTAGACAAGATAACTGCATTTTGTCTACAATGGCCTGAAAATTTTTTTGGGTCAAAATGACTGTATTTTGGTCTTCAAGTGTCTAAAAAGCCGTTTTTAGTCAAAATAACTGCATTTGGTCACCAAAGGTCTGAAAAAAATTTAGTCAAAATAACTATTTTTGTCTTTTAGATTCTTAAAAAGCCGGTTTAGACAAGATAACTGCATTTTGTCTTCAATGGCCTGAAAAAACTATTTGGGTCAAAATGACTGTATTTTGATCTTCAAGTGTCTAAAAAGCCTTTTTTGGTCAAAAGAACTGCATTTGGTCACCAAAGGTCTGAAAACATTTTTTAGTCAAAATGACTATATTTTTGGCTTTTAGAGTCTTAAAAAGCCGGTTTTAGACAAGATAACTACATTTTGTCTCCAATGGCCAGAAATTTTTTGGGGTCAAAATGACTGTATTTTGGTCTCCAATTGTCTAAAAAGCCTTTTTAGTCAAAATAACTGCATTTGGTCGCCAAAGGTCTGGAAAAAAATTTAGTCAAAATGACTGTATTTTTGTCTTTTACAGTCTTAAAAAGCCGGTTTTAGACGATAACTGCATTTGGTAACCAATAGCCTGAAAAAATATTTTTGGTCAAAATGACTCTATTTTGGTCTCCAAGTGTCTAAAAAGCCTTTATTAGTCAAAATGACTGTATTTTTGTCTTTTAGAGTCTTAAAACGCTTGTATTAGACAAGATAACTGCATTTGGTCTCCAATGGCCTGAAATGTTATTTTTTGGCCAAAATAACTCTGTTTTGGTCTCCAAGTATCTAAAAAGCCTTTTTTAGTCAAAATAACTGCATTTGGCCACCAAAGGTCTGAATTTTTTTAGTCAAAGTGACTATTTTTGTCTTTTAGATTCTTAAAAAGCCGGTTTAGACAAGATAACTGCATTTTGTCTTCAATGGCCTGAAAAAACTATTTGGGTCACAATGACTGTATTTTGGTCTTCAAGTGTCTAAAAAGCCTTTTTTTAGTCAAAATAACTGCATTTGGCCACCAAAGGTCTGAATTTTTTTTAGTCAAAGTGACTATTTTTGGCTTTTAGAGTCTTAAAAGGCCGGTTTTAGACAAGATAAATGCATTTTGTCTCCAATGGCCGGAAATTTTTGGGGGTCAAAATGACTGTATTTTGATCTTCAAGTGTCTAAAAAGCCTTTTTTGGTCAAAAGAACTGCATTTGGTCACCAAAGGTCTGAAAACATTTTTTAGTCAAAATGACTATATTTTTGGCTTTTAGAGTCTTAAAAAGCCGGTTTTAGACAAGATAACTACATTTTGTCTCCAATGGCCAGAAATTTTTTGGGGTCAAAATGACTGTATTTTGGTCTCCAATTGTCTAAAAAGCCTTTTTAGTCAAAATAACTGCATTTGGTCGCCAAAGGTCTGGAAAAAAATTTAGTCAAAATGACTGTATTTTTGTCTTTTACAGTCTTAAAAAGCCGGTTTTAGACGATAACTGCATTTGGTAACCAATAGCCTGAAAAAATATTTTTGGTCAAAATGACTCTATTTTGGTCTCCAAGTGTCTAAAAAGCCTTTATTAGTCAAAATGACTGTATTTTTGTCTTTTAGAGTCTTAAAACGCTTGTATTAGACAAGATAACTGCATTTGGTCTCCAATGGCCTGAAATGTTATTTTTTGGCCAAAATAACTCTGTTTTGGTCTCCAAGTATCTAAAAAGCCTTTTTTAGTCAAAATAACTGCATTTGGCCACCAAAGGTCTGAATTTTTTTAGTCAAAGTGACTATTTTTGTCTTTTAGATTCTTAAAAAGCCGGTTTAGACAAGATAACTGCATTTTGTCTTCAATGGCCTGAAAAAACTATTTGGGTCACAATGACTGTATTTTGGTCTTCAAGTGTCTAAAAAGCCTTTTTTTAGTCAAAATAACTGCATTTGGCCACCAAAGGTCTGAATTTTTTTTAGTCAAAGTGACTATTTTTGGCTTTTAGAGTCTTAAAAGGCCGGTTTTAGACAAGATAAATGCATTTTGTCTCCAATGGCCGGAAATTTTTGGGGGTCAAAATGACTGTATTTTGGTCTCCAGGTGTATGAAAAGCCTTTTTATTTGAAATAACTGCATTTGGTCACTAAAGGTATGAAAAAATTTTTTAAGTCAAAATGACTGTATATTTGTCTTTTAGTCTTAAAAAGCCGGTTTTAGACAAGATAACTGCATTTGGTCTCCAATGGCCGGAAATTTTTTTGGGGTCAAAATGACTGTATTTTGGTCTCCAGGTGTATGAAAAGCCTTTTTTAGTCGAAATAACTGCATTTGGTCAACAAAGGTCTGAAAAAATTTTTTGGGTCAAAATGACTGTATTTTGGTCTCCAAGTGTCTAAAAAGCCTTTTTTGGTCAAAATAACTGCATTTGGTCACCAAAGGTCTGGAAAAAAAATTTAGTCAAAATGACTGTATTTTTGTTTTTTAGAGTCCTAAAAAGCCGGTTTTAGACAAGATAACTGCATTTTGTCTACAACGGCCTGAAAATTTTTTTGGGTCAAAATGACTGTATTTTGGTCTCCAAGTGTATATAAAGCCTTTTTTAGTCAAAAGAACTGCATTTGGTCACCAAAGGTCTGAAAACATTTTTTAGTCAAAATGACTGTATTTTTGGCTTTTAGAGTCTTAAAAAGCCGGTTTTAGACAAGATAACTGCATTTTGTCTCCAATGGCCTGACATTTTTTGGGTCAAAATTACTGTATTTTGGTCTCCAGGTGTATATAAAGCATTTTTCAGTCAAAATAACTGCATTTGGTCACCAAAGGTCTGAAAAAAAATTTTAAGTCAAAATGACTGTATTTTTGTCTTTTAGTCTTAAAAAGAGGGTTTTAGACAAGATAACTGCATTTGGTCTCCAATGGCCTGAAAATATTTTCTTCGGTCAAAATGACTGTATTTTGGTCTCTAAGTGTCTAAAAAGCCTTTTTTTAGTCAAAATAACTGCATTTGGTCACAAAAGGTCTGAAAAAAATATGTAGTCAAAATGACTATTTTTGTCTTTTAGATTCTTAAAAAGACGGTTTAGACAAGATAACTGCATTTCGTCTTCAATGGCCTGAAAAAAACTATTTGGGTCAAAATGATTGTATTTTGGTCTTCAAGTGTCTAAAAAGCCTTTTTAGTCAAAATAACTGCATTTGGTTACCAAAGGTCTGAAAAAAATTTTTATGTCAAAATGACTGTATTTTTGTCTTTTAGTCTTAAAAAGCCCGTTTTAGACAAGATAGCTGCATTTGGTCTCCAATGGCCTGAAAAAAAATTTTGGGTCGAAATGACTGTATTTTGGTCTCCAATTGTCTAAAAAGCCTTTTTTAGTCAAAATAACTGCATTTGGTCACCAAAGGTCTGGAAAAAATTTAGTCAAAATAACTGTATTTTTGTCTTTTACAGTCTTAAAAAGCCGGTTTTAGACGATAACTGCATTTGGTAACCAATGGCCTGAAAAAATGTTTTTGGTCAAAATGACTCTATTTTGGTCTCCAAGTGTCTAAAAAGCCTTTTTTTTAGTCAAAATAACTTTATTTGATCACCAAAGGTGTGAAAAAACTTTTAGTCAAAATGACTGTATTTTTGTCTTTTAGAGTCTTAAAACGCTTGTATTAGACATGATAACTGCATTTGCTCTCCAATGGCCTGAAATTTTATTTTTTGGTCAAAATGACTCTGTTTTGGTCACCAAGTATCAAAAAAAGCCTTTTTTAGTCAAAATAGCTGCATTTGGTCACCAAAGGTCTGAAAATTGTTTTTTGTCTAAATGACTGTATTTTTGTCTTTTACAGTCTTAAAAAGCCGGTTTTAGACAAGAAATCTGCAGTTTGTCTCCAATGGCCTGAACAAATTTTTTGGGTCAAAATGATTGTATTTTGGTCTTCAAGTGTCTAAAAAGCCTTTTTTAGTCAAAAGAACTGCATTTGGTCACCAAAGGTCTGAAAACATTTTTTAGTCAAAATGACTGTATTTTTGGCTTTTAGAGTCTTAAAAAGCCGGTTTTAGACAAGATAACTGCATTTTGTCTACAATGGCCTGAAAAATTTTTTGGGTCAAAATGACTGTATTTTGGTCTTCAAGTGTCTATAAAGCCTTTTTTAGTCAAAATAACTGCATTTGGTCACCAAAGGTCTGAAAACAATTTAGTCAAAATGACTATTTTTGTCTTTTAGATTCTTAAAAAGCCGGTTTAGACAAGATAACTGCATTTTGTCTACAATGGCCTGAAAATTTTTCTGGGTCAAAATGACTGTATTTTGATCTTCAAGTGTCTAAAAAGCCTTTTTTGGTCAAAAGAACTGCATTTGGTCACCAAAGGTCTGAAAACATTTTTTAGTCAAAATGACTATATTTTTGGCTTTTAGAGTCTTAAAAAGCCGGTTTTAGACAAGATAACTACATTTTGTCTCCAATGGCCAGAAATTTTTTGGGGTCAAAATGACTGTATTTTGGTCTCCAATTGTCTAAAAAGCCTTTTTAGTCAAAATAACTGCATTTGGTCGCCAAAGGTCTGGAAAAAAATTTAGTCAAAATGACTGTATTTTTGTCTTTTACAGTCTTAAAAAGCCGGTTTTAGACGATAACTGCATTTGGTAACCAATAGCCTGAAAAAATATTTTTGGTCAAAATGACTCTATTTTGGTCTCCAAGTGTCTAAAAAGCCTTTATTAGTCAAAATGACTGTATTTTTGTCTTTTAGAGTCTTAAAACGCTTGTATTAGACAAGATAACTGCATTTGGTCTCCAATGGCCTGAAATGTTATTTTTTGGCCAAAATAACTGTTTTGGTCTCCAAGTATCTAAAAAGCCTTTTTTAGTCAAAATAACTGCATTTGGCCACCAAAGGTCTGAATTTTTTTTAGTCAAAGTGACTATTTTTGTCTTTTAGATTCTTAAAAAGCCGGTTTAGACAAGATAACTGCATTTTGTCTTCAATGGCCTGAAAAAAACTATTTGGGTCAAAATGATTGTATTTTGGTCTTCAAGTGTCTAAAAAGCCTTTTTAGTCAAAATAACTGCATTTTGTTACCAAAGGTCTGAAAAAAATTTTTATGTCAAAATGACTGTATTTTTGTCTTTTAGTCTTAAAAAGCCCGTTTTAGACAAGATAACTGCATTTGGTCTCCAATGGCCTGAAAAACATTTTTGGGTCAAAATGACTGTATTTTGGTCTCCAATTGTCTAAAAAGCCTTTTTTAGTCAAAATAACTGCATTTGGTCACCAAAGGTCTGGAAAAAATTTAGTCAAAATAACTGTATTTTTGTCTTTTACAGTCTTAAAAAGCCGGTTTTAGACGATAACTGCATTTGGTAACCAATGGCCTGAAAAAATGTTTTTGGTCAAAATGACTCTATTTTGGTCTCCAAGTGTCTAAAAAGCCTTTTTTTAGTCAAAATAACTTTATTTGATCACCAAAGGTGTGAAAAAACTTTTAGTCAAAATGACTGTATTTTTGTCTTTTAGAGTCTTAAAACGCTTGTATTAGACATGATAACTGCATTTGCTCTCCAATGGCCTGAAATTTTATTTTTTGGTCAAAATGACTCTGTTTTGGTCTCCAAGTATCAAAAAAAGCCTTTTTTAGTCAAAATAGCTGCATTTGGTCACCAAAGGTCTGAAAATTGTTTTTTGTCTAAATGACTGTATTTTTGTCTTTTACAGTCTTAAAAAGCCGGTTTTAGACAAGAAATCTGCAGTTTGTCTCCAATGGCCTGAACAAATTTTTTGGGTCAAAATGATTGTATTTTGGTCTTCAAGTGTCTAAAAAGCCTTTTTTAGTCAAAAGAACTGCATTTGGTCACCAAAGGTCTGAAAACATTTTTTAGTCAAAAGGACTGCATTTTTGGCTTTTAGAGTCTTAAAAAGCCGGTTTTAGACAAGATAACTGCATTTTGTCTACAATGGCCTGAAAATTTTTTTGGGTCAAAATGACTGTATTTTGGTCTTCAAGTGTCTAAAAAGCCGTTTTTAGTCAAAATAACTGCATTTGGTCACCAAAGGTCTGAAAAAAATTTAGTCAAAATAACTATTTTTGTCTTTTAGATTCTTAAAAAGCCGGTTTAGACAAGATAACTGCATTTTGTCTTCAATGGCCTGAAAAAACTATTTGGGTCAAAATGACTGTATTTTGATCTTCAAGTGTCTAAAAAGCCTTTTTTGGTCAAAAGAACTGCATTTGGTCACCAAAGGTCTGAAAACATTTTTTAGTCAAAATGACTATATTTTTGGCTTTTAGAGTCTTAAAAAGCCGGTTTTAGACAAGATAACTACATTTTGTCTCCAATGGCCAGAAATTTTTTGGGGTCAAAATGACTGTATTTTGGTCTCCAATTGTCTAAAAAGCCTTTTTAGTCAAAATAACTGCATTTGGTCGCCAAAGGTCTGGAAAAAAATTTAGTCAAAATGACTGTATTTTTGTCTTTTACAGTCTTAAAAAGCCGGTTTTAGACGATAACTGCATTTGGTAACCAATAGCCTGAAAAAATATTTTTGGTCAAAATGACTCTATTTTGGTCTCCAAGTGTCTAAAAAGCCTTTATTAGTCAAAATGACTGTATTTTTGTCTTTTAGAGTCTTAAAACGCTTGTATTAGACAAGATAACTGCATTTGGTCTCCAATGGCCTGAAATGTTATTTTTTGGCCAAAATAACTCTGTTTTGGTCTCCAAGTATCTAAAAAGCCTTTTTTAGTCAAAATAACTGCATTTGGCCACCAAAGGTCTGAATTTTTTTAGTCAAAGTGACTATTTTTGTCTTTTAGATTCTTAAAAAGCCGGTTTAGACAAGATAACTGCATTTTGTCTTCAATGGCCTGAAAAAACTATTTGGGTCACAATGACTGTATTTTGGTCTTCAAGTGTCTAAAAAGCCTTTTTTTAGTCAAAATAACTGCATTTGGCCACCAAAGGTCTGAATTTTTTTTAGTCAAAGTGACTATTTTTGGCTTTTAGAGTCTTAAAAGGCCGGTTTTAGACAAGATAAATGCATTTTGTCTCCAATGGCCGGAAATTTTTGGGGGTCAAAATGACTGTATTTTGGTCTCCAGGTGTATGAAAAGCCTTTTTATTTGAAATAACTGCATTTGGTCACTAAAGGTATGAAAAAAATTTTTAAGTCAAAATGACTGTATATTTGTCTTTTAGTCTTAAAAAGCCGGTTTTAGACAAGATAACTGCATTTGGTCTCCAATGGCCGGAAATTTTTTTGGGGTCAAAATGACTGTATTTTGGTCTCCAGGTGTATGAAAAGCCTTTTTAGTCGAAATAACTGCATTTGGTCAACAAAGGTCTGAAAAAAATTTTTGGGTCAAAATGACTGTATTTTGGTCTCCAAGTGTCTAAAAAGCCTTTTTTGGTCAAAATAACTGCATTTGGTCACCAAAGGTCTGGAAAAAAAATTTAGTCAAAATGACTGTATTTTTGTTTTTTAGAGTCCTAAAAAGCCGGTTTTAGACAAGATAACTGCATTTTGTCTACAACGGCCTGAAAATTTTTTTGGGTCAAAATGACTGTATTTTGGTCTCCAAGTGTATATAAAGCCTTTTTTAGTCAAAAGAACTGCATTTGGTCACCAAAGGTCTGAAAACATTTTTTAGTCAAAATGACTGTATTTTTGGCTTTTAGAGTCTTAAAAAGCCGGTTTTAGACAAGATAACTGCATTTTGTCTCCAATGGCCTGACATTTTTTGGGTCAAAATTACTGTATTTTGGTCTCCAGGTGTATAAAAAGCATTTTTCAGTCAAAATAACTGCATTTGGTCACCAAAGGTCTGAAAATAATTTTTAAGTCAAAATGACTGTATTTTTGTCTTTTAGTCTTAAAAAGAGGGTTTTAGACAAGATAACTGCATTTGGTCTCCAATGGCCTGAAAATATTTTCTTCGGTCAAAATGACTGTATTTTGGTCTCTAAGTGTCTAAAAAGCCTTTTTTTAGTCAAAATAACTGCATTTGGTCACAAAAGGTCTGAAAAAAATATGTAGTCAAAATGACTATTTTTGTCTTTTAGATTCTTAAAAAGACGGTTTAGACAAGATAACTGCATTTCGTCTTCAATGGCCTGAAAAAAACTATTTGGGTCAAAATGATTGTATTTTGGTCTTCAAGTGTCTAAAAAGCCTTTTTAGTCAAAATAACTGCATTTGGTTACCAAAGGTCTGAAAAAAATTTTTATGTCAAAATGACTGTATTTTTGTCTTTTAGTCTTAAAAAGCCCGTTTTAGACAAGATAACTGCATTTGGTCTCCAATGGCCTGAAAAAAAATTTTGGGTCGAAATGACTGTATTTTGGTCTCCAATTGTCTAAAAAGCCTTTTTTAGTCAAAATAACTGCATTTGGTCACCAAAGGTCTGGAAAAAATTTAGTCAAAATAACTGTATTTTTGTCTTTTACAGTTTTAAAAAGCCGGTTTTAGACGATAACTGCATTTGGTAACCAATGGCCTGAAAAAATGTTTTTGGTCAAAATGACTCTATTTTGGTCTCCAAGTGTCTAAAAAGCCTTTTTTTAGTCAAAATAACTTTATTTGATCACCAAAGGTGTGAAAAAACTTTTAGTCAAAATGACTGTATTTTTGTCTTTTAGAGTCTTAAAACGCTTGTATTAGACATGATAACTGCATTTGCTCTCCAATGGCCTGAAATTTTATTTTTTGGTCAAAATGAATCTGTTTTGGTCACCAAGTATCAAAAAAAGCCTTTTTTAGTCAAAATAGCTGCATTTGGTCACCAAAGGTCTGAAAATTGTTTTTTGTCTAAATGACTGTATTTTTGTCTTTTACAGTCTTAAAAAGCCGGTTTTAGACAAGAAATCTGCAGTTTGTCTCCAATGGCCTGAACAAATTTTTTGGGTCAAAATGATTGTATTTTGGTCTTCAAGTGTCTAAAAAGCCTTTTTTAGTCAAAAGAACTGCATTTGGTCACCAAAGGTCTGAAAACATTTTTTAGTCAAAATGACTGTATTTTTGGCTTTTAGAGTCTTAAAAAGCCGGTTTTAGACAAGATAACTGCATTTTGTCTACAATGGCCTGAAAAATTTTTGGGGTCAAAATGACTGTATTTTGGTCTTCAAGTGTCTATAAAGCCTTTTTTAGTCAAAATAACTGCATTTGGTCACCAAAGGTCTGAAAACAATTTAGTCAAAATGACTATTTTTGTCTTTTAGATTCTTAAAAAGCCGGTTTAGACAAGATAACTGCATTTTGTCTATAATGGCCTGAAAATTTTTCTGGGTCAAAATGACTGTATTTTGATCTTCAAGTGTCTAAAAAGCCTTTTTTGGTCAAAAGAACTGCATTTGGTCACCAAAGGTCTGAAAACATTTTTTAGTCAAAATGACTATATTTTTGGCTTTTAGAGTCTTAAAAAGCCGGTTTTAGACAAGATAACTACATTTTGTCTCCAATGGCCAGAAATTTTTTGGGGTCAAAATGACTGTATTTTGGTCTCCAATTGTCTAAAAAGCCTTTTTAGTCAAAATAACTGCATTTGGTCACCAAAGGTCTGGAAAAAAATTTAGTCAAAATGACTGTATTTTTGTCTTTTACAGTCTTAAAAAGCCGGTTTTAGACGATAACTGCATTTGGTAACCAATAGCCTGAAAAAATATTTTTGGTCAAAATGACTCTATTTTGGTCTCCAAGTGTCTAAAAAGCCTTTATTAGTCAAAATGACTGTATTTTTGTCTTTTAGAGTCTTAAAACGCTTGTATTAGACAAGATAACTGCATTTGGTCTCCAATGGCCTGAAATGTTATTTTTTGGCCAAAATAACTCTGTTTTGGTCTCCAAGTATCTAAAAAGCCTTTTTTAGTCAAAATAACTGCATTTGGCCACCAAAGGTCTGAATTTTTTTAGTCAAAGTGACTATTTTTGTCTTTTAGATTCTTAAAAAGCCGGTTTAGACAAGATAACTGCATTTTGTCTTCAATGGCCTGAAAAAAACTATTTGGGTCAAAATGATTGTATTTTGGTCTTCAAGTGTCTAAAAAGCCTTTTTAGTCAAAATAACTGCATTTTGTTACCAAAGGTCTGAAAAAAAATTTTATGTCAAAATGACTGTATTTTTGTCTTTTAGTCTTAAAAAGCCCGTTTTAGACAAGATAACTGCATTTGGTCTCAAATGGCCTGAAAAACATTTTTGGGTCAAAATGACTGTATTTTGGTCTCCAATTGTCTAAAAAGCCTTTTTTAGTCAAAATAACTGCATTTGGTCACCAAAGGTCTGGAAAAAATTTAGTCAAAATAACTGTATTTTTGTCTTTTACAGTCTTAAAAAGCCGGTTTTAGACGATAACTGCATTTGGTAACCAATGGCCTGAAAAAATGTTTTTGGTCAAAATGACTCTATTTTGGTCTCCAAGTGTCTAAAAAGCCTTTTTTTAGTCAAAATAACTTTATTTGATCACCAAAGGTGTGAAAAAACTTTTAGTCAAAATGACTGTATTTTTGTCTTTTAGAGTCTTAAAACGCTTGTATTAGACATGATAACTGCATTTGCTCTCCAATGGCCTGAAATTTTATTTTTTTGGTCAAAATGACTCTGTTTTGGTCTCCAAGTATCAAAAAAAGCCTTTTTTAGTCAAAATAGCTGCATTTGGTCACCAAAGGTCTGAAAATTGTTTTTTGTCTAAATGACTGTATTTTTGTCTTTTACAGTCTTAAAAAGCCGGTTTTAGACAAGAAATCTGCAGTTTGTCTCCAATGGCCTGAACAAATTTTTTGGGTCAAAATGATTGTATTTTGGTCTTCAAGTGTCTAAAAAGCCTTTTTTAGTCAAAAGAACTGCATTTGGTCACCAAAGGTCTGAAAACATTTTTTAGTCAAAATGACTGCATTTTTGGCTTTTAGAGTCTTAAAAAGCCGGTTTTAGACAAGATAACTGCATTTTGTCTACAATGGCCTGAAAATTTTTTTGGGTCAAAATGACTGTATTTTGGTCTTCAAGTGTCTAAAAAGCCGTTTTTAGTCAAAATAACTGCATTTGGTCACCAAAGGTCTGAAAAAAATTTAGTCAAAATAACTATTTTTGTCTTTTAGATTCTTAAAAAGCCGGTTTAGACAAGATAACTGCATTTTGTCTTCAATGGCCTGAAAAAACTATTTGGGTCAAAATGACTGTATTTTGATCTTCAAGTGTCTAAAAAGCCTTTTTTGGTCAAAAGAACTGCATTTGGTCACCAAAGGTCTGAAAACATTTTTTAGTCAAAATGACTATATTTTTGGCTTTTAGAGTCTTAAAAAGCCGGTTTTAGACAAGATAACTACATTTTGTCTCCAATGGCCAGAAATTTTTTGGGGTCAAAATGACTGTATTTTGGTCTCCAATTGTCTAAAAAGCCTTTTTAGTCAAAATAACTGCATTTGGTCGCCAAAGGTCTGGAAAAAAATTTAGTCAAAATGACTGTATTTTTGTCTTTTACAGTCTTAAAAAGCCGGTTTTAGACGATAACTGCATTTGGTAACCAATAGCCTGAAAAAATATTTTTGGTCAAAATGACTCTATTTTGGTCTCCAAGTGTCTAAAAAGCCTTTATTAGTCAAAATGACTGTATTTTTGTCTTTTAGAGTCTTAAAACGCTTGTATTAGACAAGATAACTGCATTTGGTCTCCAATGGCCTGAAATGTTATTTTTTGGCCAAAATAACTCTGTTTTGGTCTCCAAGTATCTAAAAAGCCTTTTTTAGTCAAAATAACTGCATTTGGCCACCAAAGGTCTGAATTTTTTTAGTCAAAGTGACTATTTTTGTCTTTTAGATTCTTAAAAAGCCGGTTTAGACAAGATAACTGCATTTTGTCTTCAATGGCCTGAAAAAACTATTTGGGTCACAATGACTGTATTTTGGTCTTCAAGTGTCTAAAAAGCCTTTTTTTAGTCAAAATAACTGCATTTGGCCACCAAAGGTCTGAATTTTTTTTAGTCAAAGTGACTATTTTTGGCTTTTAGAGTCTTAAAAGGCCGGTTTTAGACAAGATAAATGCATTTTGTCTCCAATGGCCGGAAATTTTTGGGGGTCAAAATGACTGTATTTTGATCTTCAAGTGTCTAAAAAGCCTTTTTTGGTCAAAAGAACTGCATTTGGTCACCAAAGGTCTGAAAACATTTTTTAGTCAAAATGACTATATTTTTGGCTTTTAGAGTCTTAAAAAGCCGGTTTTAGACAAGATAACTACATTTTGTCTCCAATGGCCAGAAATTTTTTGGGGTCAAAATGACTGTATTTTGGTCTCCAATTGTCTAAAAAGCCTTTTTAGTCAAAATAACTGCATTTGGTCGCCAAAGGTCTGGAAAAAAATTTAGTCAAAATGACTGTATTTTTGTCTTTTACAGTCTTAAAAAGCCGGTTTTAGACGATAACTGCATTTGGTAACCAATAGCCTGAAAAAATATTTTTGGTCAAAATGACTCTATTTTGGTCTCCAAGTGTCTAAAAAGCCTTTATTAGTCAAAATGACTGTATTTTTGTCTTTTAGAGTCTTAAAACGCTTGTATTAGACAAGATAACTGCATTTGGTCTCCAATGGCCTGAAATGTTATTTTTTGGCCAAAATAACTCTGTTTTGGTCTCCAAGTATCTAAAAAGCCTTTTTTAGTCAAAATAACTGCATTTGGCCACCAAAGGTCTGAATTTTTTTAGTCAAAGTGACTATTTTTGTCTTTTAGATTCTTAAAAAGCCGGTTTAGACAAGATAACTGCATTTTGTCTTCAATGGCCTGAAAAAACTATTTGGGTCACAATGACTGTATTTTGGTCTTCAAGTGTCTAAAAAGCCTTTTTTTAGTCAAAATAACTGCATTTGGCCACCAAAGGTCTGAATTTTTTTTAGTCAAAGTGACTATTTTTGGCTTTTAGAGTCTTAAAAGGCCGGTTTTAGACAAGATAAATGCATTTTGTCTCCAATGGCCGGAAATTTTTGGGGGTCAAAATGACTGTATTTTGGTCTCCAGGTGTATGAAAAGCCTTTTTATTTGAAATAACTGCATTTGGTCACTAAAGGTATGAAAAAATTTTTTAAGTCAAAATGACTGTATATTTGTCTTTTAGTCTTAAAAAGCCGGTTTTAGACAAGATAACTGCATTTGGTCTCCAATGGCCGGAAATTTTTTTGGGGTCAAAATGACTGTATTTTGGTCTCCAGGTGTATGAAAAGCCTTTTTTAGTCGAAATAACTGCATTTGGTCAACAAAGGTCTGAAAAAATTTTTTGGGTCAAAATGACTGTATTTTGGTCTCCAAGTGTCTAAAAAGCCTTTTTTGGTCAAAATAACTGCATTTGGTCACCAAAGGTCTGGAAAAAAAATTTAGTCAAAATGACTGTATTTTTGTTTTTTAGAGTCCTAAAAAGCCGGTTTTAGACAAGATAACTGCATTTTGTCTACAACGGCCTGAAAATTTTTTTGGGTCAAAATGACTGTATTTTGGTCTCCAAGTGTATATAAAGCCTTTTTTAGTCAAAAGAACTGCATTTGGTCACCAAAGGTCTGAAAACATTTTTTAGTCAAAATGACTGTATTTTTGGCTTTTAGAGTCTTAAAAAGCCGGTTTTAGACAAGATAACTGCATTTTGTCTCCAATGGCCTGACATTTTTTGGGTCAAAATTACTGTATTTTGGTCTCCAGGTGTATATAAAGCATTTTTCAGTCAAAATAACTGCATTTGGTCACCAAAGGTCTGAAAAAAAATTTTAAGTCAAAATGACTGTATTTTTGTCTTTTAGTCTTAAAAAGAGGGTTTTAGACAAGATAACTGCATTTGGTCTCCAATGGCCTGAAAATATTTTCTTCGGTCAAAATGACTGTATTTTGGTCTCTAAGTGTCTAAAAAGCCTTTTTTTAGTCAAAATAACTGCATTTGGTCACAAAAGGTCTGAAAAAAATATGTAGTCAAAATGACTATTTTTGTCTTTTAGATTCTTAAAAAGACGGTTTAGACAAGATAACTGCATTTCGTCTTCAATGGCCTGAAAAAAACTATTTGGGTCAAAATGATTGTATTTTGGTCTTCAAGTGTCTAAAAAGCCTTTTTAGTCAAAATAACTGCATTTGGTTACCAAAGGTCTGAAAAAAATTTTTATGTCAAAATGACTGTATTTTTGTCTTTTAGTCTTAAAAAGCCCGTTTTAGACAAGATAGCTGCATTTGGTCTCCAATGGCCTGAAAAAAAATTTTGGGTCGAAATGACTGTATTTTGGTCTCCAATTGTCTAAAAAGCCTTTTTTAGTCAAAATAACTGCATTTGGTCACCAAAGGTCTGGAAAAAATTTAGTCAAAATAACTGTATTTTTGTCTTTTACAGTCTTAAAAAGCCGGTTTTAGACGATAACTGCATTTGGTAACCAATGGCCTGAAAAAATGTTTTTGGTCAAAATGACTCTATTTTGGTCTCCAAGTGTCTAAAAAGCCTTTTTTTTAGTCAAAATAACTTTATTTGATCACCAAAGGTGTGAAAAAACTTTTAGTCAAAATGACTGTATTTTTGTCTTTTAGAGTCTTAAAACGCTTGTATTAGACATGATAACTGCATTTGCTCTCCAATGGCCTGAAATTTTATTTTTTGGTCAAAATGACTCTGTTTTGGTCACCAAGTATCAAAAAAAGCCTTTTTTAGTCAAAATAGCTGCATTTGGTCACCAAAGGTCTGAAAATTGTTTTTTGTCTAAATGACTGTATTTTTGTCTTTTACAGTCTTAAAAAGCCGGTTTTAGACAAGAAATCTGCAGTTTGTCTCCAATGGCCTGAACAAATTTTTTGGGTCAAAATGATTGTATTTTGGTCTTCAAGTGTCTAAAAAGCCTTTTTTAGTCAAAAGAACTGCATTTGGTCACCAAAGGTCTGAAAACATTTTTTAGTCAAAATGACTGTATTTTTGGCTTTTAGAGTCTTAAAAAGCCGGTTTTAGACAAGATAACTGCATTTTGTCTACAATGGCCTGAAAAATTTTTTGGGTCAAAATGACTGTATTTTGGTCTTCAAGTGTCTATAAAGCCTTTTTTAGTCAAAATAACTGCATTTGGTCACCAAAGGTCTGAAAACAATTTAGTCAAAATGACTATTTTTGTCTTTTAGATTCTTAAAAAGCCGGTTTAGACAAGATAACTGCATTTTGTCTACAATGGCCTGAAAATTTTTCTGGGTCAAAATGACTGTATTTTGATCTTCAAGTGTCTAAAAAGCCTTTTTTGGTCAAAAGAACTGCATTTGGTCACCAAAGGTCTGAAAACATTTTTTAGTCAAAATGACTATATTTTTGGCTTTTAGAGTCTTAAAAAGCCGGTTTTAGACAAGATAACTACATTTTGTCTCCAATGGCCAGAAATTTTTTGGGGTCAAAATGACTGTATTTTGGTCTCCAATTGTCTAAAAAGCCTTTTTAGTCAAAATAACTGCATTTGGTCGCCAAAGGTCTGGAAAAAAATTTAGTCAAAATGACTGTATTTTTGTCTTTTACAGTCTTAAAAAGCCGGTTTTAGACGATAACTGCATTTGGTAACCAATAGCCTGAAAAAATATTTTTGGTCAAAATGACTCTATTTTGGTCTCCAAGTGTCTAAAAAGCCTTTATTAGTCAAAATGACTGTATTTTTGTCTTTTAGAGTCTTAAAACGCTTGTATTAGACAAGATAACTGCATTTGGTCTCCAATGGCCTGAAATGTTATTTTTTGGCCAAAATAACTGTTTTGGTCTCCAAGTATCTAAAAAGCCTTTTTTAGTCAAAATAACTGCATTTGGCCACCAAAGGTCTGAATTTTTTTTAGTCAAAGTGACTATTTTTGTCTTTTAGATTCTTAAAAAGCCGGTTTAGACAAGATAACTGCATTTTGTCTTCAATGGCCTGAAAAAAACTATTTGGGTCAAAATGATTGTATTTTGGTCTTCAAGTGTCTAAAAAGCCTTTTTAGTCAAAATAACTGCATTTTGTTACCAAAGGTCTGAAAAAAATTTTTATGTCAAAATGACTGTATTTTTGTCTTTTAGTCTTAAAAAGCCCGTTTTAGACAAGATAACTGCATTTGGTCTCCAATGGCCTGAAAAACATTTTTGGGTCAAAATGACTGTATTTTGGTCTCCAATTGTCTAAAAAGCCTTTTTTAGTCAAAATAACTGCATTTGGTCACCAAAGGTCTGGAAAAAATTTAGTCAAAATAACTGTATTTTTGTCTTTTACAGTCTTAAAAAGCCGGTTTTAGACGATAACTGCATTTGGTAACCAATGGCCTGAAAAAATGTTTTTGGTCAAAATGACTCTATTTTGGTCTCCAAGTGTCTAAAAAGCCTTTTTTTAGTCAAAATAACTTTATTTGATCACCAAAGGTGTGAAAAAACTTTTAGTCAAAATGACTGTATTTTTGTCTTTTAGAGTCTTAAAACGCTTGTATTAGACATGATAACTGCATTTGCTCTCCAATGGCCTGAAATTTTATTTTTTGGTCAAAATGACTCTGTTTTGGTCTCCAAGTATCAAAAAAAGCCTTTTTTAGTCAAAATAGCTGCATTTGGTCACCAAAGGTCTGAAAATTGTTTTTTGTCTAAATGACTGTATTTTTGTCTTTTACAGTCTTAAAAAGCCGGTTTTAGACAAGAAATCTGCAGTTTGTCTCCAATGGCCTGAACAAATTTTTTGGGTCAAAATGATTGTATTTTGGTCTTCAAGTGTCTAAAAAGCCTTTTTTAGTCAAAAGAACTGCATTTGGTCACCAAAGGTCTGAAAACATTTTTTAGTCAAAATGACTGCATTTTTGGCTTTTAGAGTCTTAAAAAGCCGGTTTTAGACAAGATAACTGCATTTTGTCTACAATGGCCTGAAAATTTTTTTGGGTCAAAATGACTGTATTTTGGTCTTCAAGTGTCTAAAAAGCCGTTTTTAGTCAAAATAACTGCATTTGGTCACCAAAGGTCTGAAAAAAATTTAGTCAAAATAACTATTTTTGTCTTTTAGATTCTTAAAAAGCCGGTTTAGACAAGATAACTGCATTTTGTCTTCAATGGCCTGAAAAAACTATTTGGGTCAAAATGACTGTATTTTGATCTTCAAGTGTCTAAAAAGCCTTTTTTGGTCAAAAGAACTGCATTTGGTCACCAAAGGTCTGAAAACATTTTTTAGTCAAAATGACTATATTTTTGGCTTTTAGAGTCTTAAAAAGCCGGTTTTAGACAAGATAACTACATTTTGTCTCCAATGGCCAGAAATTTTTTGGGGTCAAAATGACTGTATTTTGGTCTCCAATTGTCTAAAAAGCCTTTTTAGTCAAAATAACTGCATTTGGTCGCCAAAGGTCTGGAAAAAAATTTAGTCAAAATGACTGTATTTTTGTCTTTTACAGTCTTAAAAAGCCGGTTTTAGACGATAACTGCATTTGGTAACCAATAGCCTGAAAAAATATTTTTGGTCAAAATGACTCTATTTTGGTCTCCAAGTGTCTAAAAAGCCTTTATTAGTCAAAATGACTGTATTTTTGTCTTTTAGAGTCTTAAAACGCTTGTATTAGACAAGATAACTGCATTTGGTCTCCAATGGCCTGAAATGTTATTTTTTGGCCAAAATAACTCTGTTTTGGTCTCCAAGTATCTAAAAAGCCTTTTTTAGTCAAAATAACTGCATTTGGCCACCAAAGGTCTGAATTTTTTTAGTCAAAGTGACTATTTTTGTCTTTTAGATTCTTAAAAAGCCGGTTTAGACAAGATAACTGCATTTTGTCTTCAATGGCCTGAAAAAACTATTTGGGTCACAATGACTGTATTTTGGTCTTCAAGTGTCTAAAAAGCCTTTTTTTAGTCAAAATAACTGCATTTGGCCACCAAAGGTCTGAATTTTTTTTAGTCAAAGTGACTATTTTTGGCTTTTAGAGTCTTAAAAGGCCGGTTTTAGACAAGATAAATGCATTTTGTCTCCAATGGCCGGAAATTTTTGGGGGTCAAAATGACTGTATTTTGGTCTCCAGGTGTATGAAAAGCCTTTTTATTTGAAATAACTGCATTTGGTCACTAAAGGTATGAAAAAATTTTTTAAGTCAAAATGACTGTATATTTGTCTTTTAGTCTTAAAAAGCCGGTTTTAGACAAGATAACTGCATTTGGTCTCCAATGGCCGGAAATTTTTTTGGGGTCAAAATGACTGTATTTTGGTCTCCAGGTGTATGAAAAGCCTTTTTAGTCGAAATAACTGCATTTGGTCAACAAAGGTCTGAAAAAAATTTTTGGGTCAAAATGACTGTATTTTGGTCTCCAAGTGTCTAAAAAGCCTTTTTTGGTCAAAATAACTGCATTTGGTCACCAAAGGTCTGGAAAAAAAATTTAGTCAAAATGACTGTATTTTTGTTTTTTAGAGTCCTAAAAAGCCGGTTTTAGACAAGATAACTGCATTTTGTCTACAACGGCCTGAAAATTTTTTTGGGTCAAAATGACTGTATTTTGGTCTCCAAGTGTATATAAAGCCTTTTTTAGTCAAAAGAACTGCATTTGGTCACCAAAGGTCTGAAAACATTTTTTAGTCAAAATGACTGTATTTTTGGCTTTTAGAGTCTTAAAAAGCCGGTTTTAGACAAGATAACTGCATTTTGTCTCCAATGGCCTGACATTTTTTGGGTCAAAATTACTGTATTTTGGTCTCCAGGTGTATAAAAAGCATTTTTCAGTCAAAATAACTGCATTTGGTCACCAAAGGTCTGAAAAAAATTTTTAAGTCAAAATGACTGTATTTTTGTCTTTTAGTCTTAAAAAGAGGGTTTTAGACAAGATAACTGCATTTGGTCTCCAATGGCCTGAAAATATTTTCTTCGGTCAAAATGACTGTATTTTGGTCTCTAAGTGTCTAAAAAGCCTTTTTTTAGTCAAAATAACTGCATTTGGTCACAAAAGGTCTGAAAAAAATATGTAGTCAAAATGACTATTTTTGTCTTTTAGATTCTTAAAAAGACGGTTTAGACAAGATAACTGCATTTCGTCTTCAATGGCCTGAAAAAAACTATTTGGGTCAAAATGATTGTATTTTGGTCTTCAAGTGTCTAAAAAGCCTTTTTAGTCAAAATAACTGCATTTGGTTACCAAAGGTCTGAAAAAAATTTTTATGTCAAAATGACTGTATTTTTGTCTTTTAGTCTTAAAAAGCCCGTTTTAGACAAGATAACTGCATTTGGTCTCCAATGGCCTGAAAAAAAATTTTGGGTCGAAATGACTGTATTTTGGTCTCCAATTGTCTAAAAAGCCTTTTTTAGTCAAAATAACTGCATTTGGTCACCAAAGGTCTGGAAAAAATTTAGTCAAAATAACTGTATTTTTGTGTTTTACAGTTTTAAAAAGCCGGTTTTAGACGATAACTGCATTTGGTAACCAATGGCCTGAAAAAATGTTTTTGGTCAAAATGACTCTATTTTGGTCTCCAAGTGTCTAAAAAGCCTTTTTTTAGTCAAAATAACTTTATTTGATCACCAAAGGTGTGAAAAAACTTTTAGTCAAAATGACTGTATTTTTGTCTTTTAGAGTCTTAAAACGCTTGTATTAGACATGATAACTGCATTTGCTCTCCAATGGCCTGAAATTTTATTTTTTGGTCAAAATGAATCTGTTTTGGTCACCAAGTATCAAAAAAGCCTTTTTTAGTCAAAATAGCTGCATTTGGTCACCAAAGGTCTGAAAATTGTTTTTTGTCTAAATGACTGTATTTTTGTCTTTTACAGTCTTAAAAAGCCGGTTTTAGACAAGAAATCTGCAGTTTGTCTCCAATGGCCTGAACAAATTTTTTGGGTCAAAATGATTGTATTTTGGTCTTCAAGTGTCTAAAAAGCCTTTTTTAGTCAAAAGAACTGCATTTGGTCACCAAAGGTCTGAAAACATTTTTTAGTCAAAATGACTGTATTTTTGGCTTTTAGAGTCTTAAAAAGCCGGTTTTAGACAAGATAACTGCATTTTGTCTACAATGGCCTGAAAAATTTTTGGGGTCAAAATGACTGTATTTTGGTCTTCAAGTGTCTATAAAGCCTTTTTTAGTCAAAATAACTGCATTTGGTCACCAAAGGTCTGAAAACAATTTAGTCAAAATGACTATTTTTGTCTTTTAGATTCTTAAAAAGCCGGTTTAGACAAGATAACTGCATTTTGTCTACAATGGCCTGAAAATTTTTCTGGGTCAAAATGACTGTATTTTGATCTTCAAGTGTCTAAAAAGCCTTTTTTGGTCAAAAGAACTGCATTTGGTCACCAAAGGTCTGAAAACATTTTTTAGTCAAAATGACTATATTTTTGGCTTTTAGAGTCTTAAAAAGCCGGTTTTAGACAAGATAACTACATTTTGTCTCCAATGGCCAGAAATTTTTTGGGGTCAAAATGACTGTATTTTGGTCTCCAATTGTCTAAAAAGCCTTTTTAGTCAAAATAACTGCATTTGGTCACCAAAGGTCTGGAAAAAAATTTAGTCAAAATGACTGTATTTTTGTCTTTTACAGTCTTAAAAAGCCGGTTTTAGACGATAACTGCATTTGGTAACCAATAGCCTGAAAAAATATTTTTGGTCAAAATGACTCTATTTTGGTCTCCAAGTGTCTAAAAAGCCTTTATTAGTCAAAATGACTGTATTTTTGTCTTTTAGAGTCTTAAAACGCTTGTATTAGACAAGATAACTGCATTTGGTCTCCAATGGCCTGAAATGTTATTTTTTGGCCAAAATAACTCTGTTTTGGTCTCCAAGTATCTAAAAAGCCTTTTTTAGTCAAAATAACTGCATTTGGCCACCAAAGGTCTGAATTTTTTTAGTCAAAGTGACTATTTTTGTCTTTTAGATTCTTAAAAAGCCGGTTTAGACAAGATAACTGCATTTTGTCTTCAATGGCCTGAAAAAAACTATTTGGGTCAAAATGATTGTATTTTGGTCTTCAAGTGTCTAAAAAGCCTTTTTAGTCAAAATAACTGCATTTTGTTACCAAAGGTCTGAAAAAAAATTTTATGTCAAAATGACTGTATTTTTGTCTTTTAGTCTTAAAAAGCCCGTTTTAGACAAGATAACTGCATTTGGTCTCAAATGGCCTGAAAAACATTTTTGGGTCAAAATGACTGTATTTTGGTCTCCAATTGTCTAAAAAGCCTTTTTTAGTCAAAATAACTGCATTTGGTCACCAAAGGTCTGGAAAAAATTTAGTCAAAATAACTGTATTTTTGTCTTTTACAGTCTTAAAAAGCCGGTTTTAGACGATAACTGCATTTGGTAACCAATGGCCTGAAAAAATGTTTTTGGTCAAAATGACTCTATTTTGGTCTCCAAGTGTCTAAAAAGCCTTTTTTTAGTCAAAATAACTTTATTTGATCACCAAAGGTGTGAAAAAACTTTTAGTCAAAATGACTGTATTTTTGTCTTTTAGAGTCTTAAAACGCTTGTATTAGACATGATAACTGCATTTGCTCTCCAATGGCCTGAAATTTTATTTTTTTGGTCAAAATGACTCTGTTTTGGTCTCCAAGTATCAAAAAAAGCCTTTTTTAGTCAAAATAGCTGCATTTGGTCACCAAAGGTCTGAAAATTGTTTTTTGTCTAAATGACTGTATTTTTGTCTTTTACAGTCTTAAAAAGCCGGTTTTAGACAAGAAATCTGCAGTTTGTCTCCAATGGCCTGAACAAATTTTTTGGGTCAAAATGATTGTATTTTGGTCTTCAAGTGTCTAAAAAGCCTTTTTTAGTCAAAAGAACTGCATTTGGTCACCAAAGGTCTGAAAACATTTTTTAGTCAAAATGACTGCATTTTTGGCTTTTAGAGTCTTAAAAAGCCGGTTTTAGACAAGATAACTGCATTTTGTCTACAATGGCCTGAAAATTTTTTTGGGTCAAAATGACTGTATTTTGGTCTTCAAGTGTCTAAAAAGCCGTTTTTAGTCAAAATAACTGCATTTGGTCACCAAAGGTCTGAAAAAAATTTAGTCAAAATAACTATTTTTGTCTTTTAGATTCTTAAAAAGCCGGTTTAGACAAGATAACTGCATTTTGTCTTCAATGGCCTGAAAAAACTATTTGGGTCAAAATGACTGTATTTTGATCTTCAAGTGTCTAAAAAGCCTTTTTTGGTCAAAAGAACTGCATTTGGTCACCAAAGGTCTGAAAACATTTTTTAGTCAAAATGACTATATTTTTGGCTTTTAGAGTCTTAAAAAGCCGGTTTTAGACAAGATAACTACATTTTGTCTCCAATGGCCAGAAATTTTTTGGGGTCAAAATGACTGTATTTTGGTCTCCAATTGTCTAAAAAGCCTTTTTAGTCAAAATAACTGCATTTGGTCGCCAAAGGTCTGGAAAAAAATTTAGTCAAAATGACTGTATTTTTGTCTTTTACAGTCTTAAAAAGCCGGTTTTAGACGATAACTGCATTTGGTAACCAATAGCCTGAAAAAATATTTTTGGTCAAAATGACTCTATTTTGGTCTCCAAGTGTCTAAAAAGCCTTTATTAGTCAAAATGACTGTATTTTTGTCTTTTAGAGTCTTAAAACGCTTGTATTAGACAAGATAACTGCATTTGGTCTCCAATGGCCTGAAATGTTATTTTTTGGCCAAAATAACTCTGTTTTGGTCTCCAAGTATCTAAAAAGCCTTTTTTAGTCAAAATAACTGCATTTGGCCACCAAAGGTCTGAATTTTTTTAGTCAAAGTGACTATTTTTGTCTTTTAGATTCTTAAAAAGCCGGTTTAGACAAGATAACTGCATTTTGTCTTCAATGGCCTGAAAAAACTATTTGGGTCACAATGACTGTATTTTGGTCTTCAAGTGTCTAAAAAGCCTTTTTTTAGTCAAAATAACTGCATTTGGCCACCAAAGGTCTGAATTTTTTTTAGTCAAAGTGACTATTTTTGGCTTTTAGAGTCTTAAAAGGCCGGTTTTAGACAAGATAAATGCATTTTGTCTCCAATGGCCGGAAATTTTTGGGGGTCAAAATGACTGTATTTTGGTCTCCAGGTGTATGAAAAGCCTTTTTATTTGAAATAACTGCATTTGGTCACTAAAGGTATGAAAAAAATTTTTAAGTCAAAATGACTGTATATTTGTCTTTTAGTCTTAAAAAGCCGGTTTTAGACAAGATAACTGCATTTGGTCTCCAATGGCCGGAAATTTTTTTGGGGTCAAAATGACTGTATTTTAGTCTCCAGGTGTATGAAAAGCCTTTTTAGTCGAAATAACTGCATTTGGTCAACAAAGGTCTGAAAAAAATTTTTGGGTCAAAATGACTGTATTTTGGTCTCCAAGTGTCTAAAAAGCCTTTTTTGGTCAAAATAACTGCATTTGGTCACCAAAGGTCTGGAAAAAAAATTTAGTCAAAATGACTGTATTTTTGTTTTTTAGAGTCCTAAAAAGCCGGTTTTAGACAAGATAACTGCATTTTGTCTACAACGGCCTGAAAATTTTTTTGGGTCAAAATGACTGTATTTTGGTCTCCAAGTGTATATAAAGCCTTTTTTAGTCAAAAGAACTGCATTTGGTCACCAAAGGTCTGAAAACATTTTTTAGTCAAAATGACTGTATTTTTGGCTTTTAGAGTCTTAAAAAGCCGGTTTTAGACAAGATAACTGCATTTTGTCTCCAATGGCCTGACATTTTTTGGGTCAAAATTACTGTATTTTGGTCTCCAGGTGTATAAAAAGCATTTTTCAGTCAAAATAACTGCATTTGGTCACCAAAGGTCTGAAAAAAATTTTTAAGTCAAAATGACTGTATTTTTGTCTTTTAGTCTTAAAAAGAGGGTTTTAGACAAGATAACTGCATTTGGTCTCCAATGGCCTGAAAATATTTTCTTCGGTCAAAATGACTGTATTTTGGTCTCTAAGTGTCTAAAAAGCCTTTTTTTAGTCAAAATAACTGCATTTGGTCACAAAAGGTCTGAAAAAAATATGTAGTCAAAATGACTATTTTTGTCTTTTAGATTCTTAAAAAGACGGTTTAGACAAGATAACTGCATTTCGTCTTCAATGGCCTGAAAAAAACTATTTGGGTCAAAATGATTGTATTTTGGTCTTCAAGTGTCTAAAAAGCCTTTTTAGTCAAAATAACTGCATTTGGTTACCAAAGGTCTGAAAAAAATTTTTATGTCAAAATGACTGTATTTTTGTCTTTTAGTCTTAAAAAGCCCGTTTTAGACAAGATAACTGCATTTGGTCTCCAATGGCCTGAAAAAAAATTTTGGGTCGAAATGACTGTATTTTGGTCTCCAATTGTCTAAAAAGCCTTTTTTAGTCAAAATAACTGCATTTGGTCACCAAAGGTCTGGAAAAAATTTAGTCAAAATAACTGTATTTTTGTCTTTTACAGTTTTAAAAAGCCGGTTTTAGACGATAACTGCATTTGGTAACCAATGGCCTGAAAAAATGTTTTTGGTCAAAATGACTCTATTTTGGTCTCCAAGTGTCTAAAAAGCCTTTTTTTAGTCAAAATAACTTTATTTGATCACCAAAGGTGTGAAAAAACTTTTAGTCAAAATGACTGTATTTTTGTCTTTTAGAGTCTTAAAACGCTTGTATTAGACATGATAACTGCATTTGCTCTCCAATGGCCTGAAATTTTATTTTTTGGTCAAAATGAATCTGTTTTGGTCACCAAGTATCAAAAAAAGCCTTTTTTAGTCAAAATAGCTGCATTTGGTCACCAAAGGTCTGAAAATTGTTTTTTGTCTAAATGACTGTATTTTTGTCTTTTACAGTCTTAAAAAGCCGGTTTTAGACAAGAAATCTGCAGTTTGTCTCCAATGGCCTGAACAAATTTTTTGGGTCAAAATGATTGTATTTTGGTCTTCAAGTGTCTAAAAAGCCTTTTTTAGTCAAAAGAACTGCATTTGGTCACCAAAGGTCTGAAAACATTTTTTAGTCAAAATGACTGTATTTTTGGCTTTTAGAGTCTTAAAAAGCCGGTTTTAGACAAGATAACTGCATTTTGTCTACAATGGCCTGAAAAATTTTTGGGGTCAAAATGACTGTATTTTGGTCTTCAAGTGTCTATAAAGCCTTTTTTAGTCAAAATAACTGCATTTGGTCACCAAAGGTCTGAAAACAATTTAGTCAAAATGACTATTTTTGTCTTTTAGATTCTTAAAAAGCCGGTTTAGACAAGATAACTGCATTTTGTCTACAATGGCCTGAAAATTTTTCTGGGTCAAAATGACTGTATTTTGATCTTCAAGTGTCTAAAAAGCCTTTTTTGGTCAAAAGAACTGCATTTGGTCACCAAAGGTCTGAAAACATTTTTTTAGTCAAAATGACTATATTTTTGGCTTTTAGAGTCTTAAAAAGCCGGGTTTAGACAAGATAACTACATTTTGTCTCCAATGGCCAGAAATTTTTTGGGGTCAAAATCACTGTATTTTGGTCTCCAATTGTCTAAAAAGCCTTTTTAGTCAAAATAACTGCATTTGGTCACCAAAGGTCTGGAAAAAAATTTAGTCAAAATGACTGTATTTTTGTCTTTTACAGTCTTAAAAAGCCGGTTTTAGACGATAACTGCATTTGGTAACCAATAGCCTGAAAAAATATTTTTGGTCAAAATGACTCTATTTTGGTCTCCAAGTGTCTAAAAAGCCTTTATTAGTCAAAATGACTGTATTTTTGTCTTTTAGAGTCTTAAAACGCTTGTATTAGACAAGATAACTGCATTTGGTCTCCAATGGCCTGAAATGTTATTTTTTGGCCAAAATAACTCTGTTTTGGTCTCCAAGTATCTAAAAAGCCTTTTTTAGTCAAAATAACTGCATTTGGCCACCAAAGGTCTGAATTTTTTTAGTCAAAGTGACTATTTTTGTCTTTTAGATTCTTAAAAAGCCGGTTTAGACAAGATAACTGCATTTTGTCTTCAATGGCCTGAAAAAAACTATTTGGGTCAAAATGATTGTATTTTGGTCTTCAAGTGTCTAAAAAGCCTTTTTAGTCAAAATAACTGCATTTTGTTACCAAAGGTCTGAAAAAAAATGTTATGTCAAAATGACTGTATTTTTGTCTTTTAGTCTTAAAAAGCCCGTTTTAGACAAGATAACTGCATTTGGTCTCAAATGGCCTGAAAAACATTTTTGGGTCAAAATGACTGTATTTTGGTCTCCAATTGTCTAAAAAGCCTTTTTTAGTCAAAATAACTGCATTTGGTCACCAAAGGTCTGGAAAAAATTTAGTCAAAATAACTGTATTTTTGTCTTTTACAGTCTTAAAAAGCCGGTTTTAGACGATAACTGCATTTGGTAACCAATGGCCTGAAAAAATGTTTTTGGTCAAAATGACTCTATTTTGGTCTCCAAGTGTCTAAAAAGCCTTTTTTTAGTCAAAATAACTTTATTTGATCACCAAAGGTGTGAAAAAACTTTTAGTCAAAATGACTGTATTTTTGTCTTTTAGAGTCTTAAAACGCTTGTATTAGACATGATAACTGCATTTGCTCTCCAATGGCCTGAAATTTTATTTTTTTGGTCAAAATGACTCTGTTTTGGTCTCCAAGTATCAAAAAAAGCCTTTTTTAGTCAAAATAGCTGCATTTGGTCACCAAAGGTCTGAAAATTGTTTTTTGTCTAAATGACTGTATTTTTGTCTTTTACAGTCTTAAAAAGCCGGTTTTAGACAAGAAATCTGCAGTTTGTCTCCAATGGCCTGAACAAATTTTTTGGGTCAAAATGATTGTATTTTGGTCTTCAAGTGTCTAAAAAGCCTTTTTTAGTCAAAAGAACTGCATTTGGTCACCAAAGGTCTGAAAACATTTTTTAGTCAAAATGACTGCATTTTTGGCTTTTAGAGTCTTAAAAAGCCGGTTTTAGACAAGATAACTGCATTTTGTCTACAATGGCCTGAAAATTTTTTTGGGTCAAAATGACTGTATTTTGGTCTTCAAGTGTCTAAAAAGCCGTTTTTAGTCAAAATAACTGCATTTGGTCACCAAAGGTCTGAAAAAAATTTAGTCAAAATAACTATTTTTGTCTTTTAGATTCTTAAAAAGCCGGTTTAGACAAGATAACTGCATTTTGTCTTCAATGGCCTGAAAAAACTATTTGGGTCAAAATGACTGTATTTTGATCTTCAAGTGTCTAAAAAGCCTTTTTTGGTCAAAAGAACTGCATTTGGTCACCAAAGGTCTGAAAACATTTTTTAGTCAAAATGACTATATTTTTGGCTTTTAGAGTCTTAAAAAGCCGGTTTTAGACAAGATAACTACATTTTGTCTCCAATGGCCAGAAATTTTTTGGGGTCAAAATGACTGTATTTTGGTCTCCAATTGTCTAAAAAGCCTTTTTAGTCAAAATAACTGCATTTGGTCGCCAAAGGTCTGGAAAAAAATTTAGTCAAAATGACTGTATTTTTGTCTTTTACAGTCTTAAAAAGCCGGTTTTAGACGATAACTGCATTTGGTAACCAATAGCCTGAAAAAATATTTTTGGTCAAAATGACTCTATTTTGGTCTCCAAGTGTCTAAAAAGCCTTTATTAGTCAAAATGACTGTATTTTTGTCTTTTAGAGTCTTAAAACGCTTGTATTAGACAAGATAACTGCATTTGGTCTCCAATGGCCTGAAATGGTATTTTTTGGCCAAAATAACTCTGTTTTGGTCTCCAAGTATCTAAAAAGCCTTTTTTAGTCAAAATAACTGCATTTGGCCACCAAAGGTCTGAATTTTTTTAGTCAAAGTGACTATTTTTGTCTTTTAGATTCTTAAAAAGCCGGTTTAGACAAGATAACTGCATTTTGTCTTCAATGGCCTGAAAAAACTATTTGGGTCACAATGACTGTATTTTGGTCTTCAAGTGTCTAAAAAGCCTTTTTTTAGTCAAAATAACTGCATTTGGCCACCAAAGGTCTGAATTTTTTTTAGTCAAAGTGACTATTTTTGGCTTTTAGAGTCTTAAAAGGCCGGTTTTAGACAAGATAAATGCATTTTGTCTCCAATGGCCGGAAATTTTTGGGGGTCAAAATGACTGTATTTTGGTCTCCAGGTGTATGAAAAGCCTTTTTATTTGAAATAACTGCATTTGGTCACTAAAGGTATGAAAAAAATTTTTAAGTCAAAATGACTGTATATTTGTCTTTTAGTCTTAAAAAGCCGGTTTTAGACAAGATAACTGCATTTGGTCTCCAATGGCCGGAAATTTTTTTGGGGTCAAAATGACTGTATTTTGGTCTCCAGGTGTATGAAAAGCCTTTTTAGTCGAAATAACTGCATTTGGTCAACAAAGGTCTGAAAAAAATTTTTGGGTCAAAATGACTGTATTTTGGTCTCCAAGTGTCTAAAAAGCCTTTTTTGGTCAAAATAACTGCATTTGGTCACCAAAGGTCTGGAAAAAAAATTTAGTCAAAATGACTGTATTTTTGTTTTTTAGAGTCCTAAAAAGCCGGTTTTAGACAAGATAACTGCATTTTGTCTACAACGGCCTGAAAATTTTTTTGGGTCAAAATGACTGTATTTTGGTCTCCAAGTGTATATAAAGCCTTTTTTAGTCAAAAGAACTGCATTTGGTCACCAAAGGTCTGAAAACATTTTTTAGTCAAAATGACTGTATTTTTGGCTTTTAGAGTCTTAAAAAGCCGGTTTTAGACAAGATAACTGCATTTTGTCTCCAATGGCCTGACATTTTTTGGGTCAAAATTACTGTATTTTGGTCTCCAGGTGTATAAAAAGCATTTTTCAGTCAAAATAACTGCATTTGGTCACCAAAGGTCTGAAAAAAATTTTTAAGTCAAAATGACTGTATTTTTGTCTTTTAGTCTTAAAAAGAGGGTTTTAGACAAGATAACTGCATTTGGTCTCCAATGGCCTGAAAATATTTTCTTCGGTCAAAATGACTGTATTTTGGTCTCTAAGTGTCTAAAAAGCCTTTTTTTAGTCAAAATAACTGCATTTGGTCACAAAAGGTCTGAAAAAAATATGTAGTCAAAATGACTATTTTTGTCTTTTAGATTCTTAAAAAGACGGTTTAGACAAGATAACTGCATTTCGTCTTCAATGGCCTGAAAAAAACTATTTGGGTCAAAATGATTGTATTTTGGTCTTCAAGTGTCTAAAAAGCCTTTTTAGTCAAAATAACTGCATTTGGTTACCAAAGGTCTGAAAAAAAATTTTATGTCAAAATGACTGTATTTTTGTCTTTTAGTCTTAAAAAGCCCGTTTTAGACAAGATAACTGCATTTGGTCTCCAATGGCCTGAAAAAAAATTTTGGGTCGAAATGACTGTATTTTGGTCTCCAATTGTCTAAAAAGCCTTTTTTAGTCAAAATAACTGCATTTGGTCACCAAAGGTCTGGAAAAAATTTAGTCAAAATAACTGTATTTTTGTCTTTTACAGTTTTAAAAAGCCGGTTTTAGACGATAACTGCATTTGGTAACCAATGGCCTGAAAAAATGTTTTTGGTCAAAATGACTCTATTTTGGTCTCCAAGTGTCTAAAAAGCCTTTTTTTAGTCAAAATAACTTTATTTGATCACCAAAGGTGTGAAAAAACTTTTAGTCAAAATGACTGTATTTTTGTCTTTTAGAGTCTTAAAACGCTTGTATTAGACATGATAACTGCATTTGCTCTCCAATGGCCTGAAATTTTATTTTTTGGTCAAAATGAATCTGTTTTGGTCACCAAGTATCAAAAAAAGCCTTTTTTAGTCAAAATAGCTGCATTTGGTCACCAAAGGTCTGAAAATTGTTTTTTGTCTAAATGACTGTATTTTTGTCTTTTACAGTCTTAAAAAGCCGGTTTTAGACAAGAAATCTGCAGTTTGTCTCCAATGGCCTGAACAAATTTTTTGGGTCAAAATGATTGTATTTTGGTCTTCAAGTGTCTAAAAAGCCTTTTTTAGTCAAAAGAACTGCATTTGGTCACCAAAGGTCTGAAAACATTTTTTAGTCAAAATGACTGTATTTTTGGCTTTTAGAGTCTTAAAAAGCCGGTTTTAGACAAGATAACTGCATTTTGTCTACAATGGCCTGAAAAATTTTTGGGGTCAAAATGACTGTATTTTGGTCTTCAAGTGTCTATAAAGCCTTTTTTAGTCAAAATAACTGCATTTGGTCACCAAAGGTCTGAAAACAATTTAGTCAAAATGACTATTTTTGTCTTTTAGATTCTTAAAAAGCCGGTTTAGACAAGATAACTGCATTTTGTCTACAATGGCATGAAAATTTTTCTGGGTCAAAATGACTGTATTTTGATCTTCAAGTGTCTAAAAAGCCTTTTTTGGTCAAAAGAACTGCATTTGGTCACCAAAGGTCTGAAAACATTTTTTAGTCAAAATGACTATATTTTTGGCTTTTAGAGTCTTAAAAAGCCGGTTTTAGACAAGATAACTACATTTTGTCTCCAATGGCCAGAAATTTTTTGGGGTCAAAATGACTGTATTTTGGTCTCCAATTGTCTAAAAAGCCTTTTTAGTCAAAATAACTGCATTTGGTCACCAAAGGTCTGGAAAAAAATTTAGTCAAAATGACTGTATTTTTGTCTTTTACAGTCTTAAAAAGCCGGTTTTAGACGATAACTGCATTTGGTAACCAATAGCCTGAAAAAATATTTTTGGTCAAAATGACTCTATTTTGGTCTCCAAGTGTCTAAAAAGCCTTTATTAGTCAAAATGACTGTATTTTTGTCTTTTAGAGTCTTAAAACGCTTGTATTAGACAAGATAACTGCATTTGGTCTCCAATGGCCTGAAATGTTATTTTTTGGCCAAAATAACTCTGTTTTGGTCTCCAAGTATCTAAAAAGCCTTTTTTAGTCAAAATAACTGCATTTGGCCACCAAAGGTCTGAATTTTTTTAGTCAAAGTGACTATTTTTGTCTTTTAGATTCTTAAAAAGCCGGTTTAGACAAGATAACTGCATTTTGTCTTCAATGGCCTGAAAAAAACTATTTGGGTCAAAATGATTGTATTTTGGTCTTCAAGTGTCTAAAAAGCCTTTTTAGTCAAAATAACTGCATTTTGTTACCAAAGGTCTGAAAAAAATTTTTATGTCAAAATGACTGTATTTTTGTCTTTTAGTCTTAAAAAGCCCGTTTTAGACAAGATAACTGCATTTGGTCTCAAATGGCCTGAAAAACATTTTTGGGTCAAAATGACTGTATTTTGGTCTCCAATTGTCTAAAAAGCCTTTTTTAGTCAAAATAACTGCATTTGGTCACCAAAGGTCTGGAAAAAATTTAGTCAAAATAACTGTATTTTTGTCTTTTACAGTCTTAAAAAGCCGGTTTTAGACGATAACTGCATTTGGTAACCAATGGCCTGAAAAAATGTTTTTGGTCAAAATGACTCTATTTTGGTCTCCAAGTGTCTAAAAAGCCTTTTTTTAGTCAAAATAACTTTATTTGATCACCAAAGGTGTGAAAAAACTTTTAGTCAAAATGACTGTATTTTTGTCTTTTAGAGTCTTAAAACGCTTGTATTAGACATGATAACTGCATTTGCTCTCCAATGGCCTGAAATTTTATTTTTTTGGTCAAAATGACTCTGTTTTGGTCTCCAAGTATCAAAAAAAGCCTTTTTTAGTCAAAATAGCTGCATTTGGTCACCAAAGGTCTGAAAATTGTTTTTTGTCTAAATGACTGTATTTTTGTCTTTTACAGTCTTAAAAAGCCGGTTTTAGACAAGAAATCTGCAGTTTGTCTCCAATGGCCTGAACAAATTTTTTGGGTCAAAATGATTGTATTTTGGTCTTCAAGTGTCTAAAAAGCCTTTTTTAGTCAAAAGAACTGCATTTGGTCACCAAAGGTCTGAAAACATTTTTTAGTCAAAATGACTGCATTTTTGGCTTTTAGAGTCTTAAAAAGCCGGTTTTAGACAAGATAACTGCATTTTGTCTACAATGGCCTGAAAAATTTTTGGGGTCAAAATGACTGTATTTTGGTCTTCAAGTGTCTAAAAAGCCTTTTTTAGTCAAAATAACTGCATTTGGTCACCAAAGGTCTGAAAAAAATTTAGTCAAAATAACTATTTTTGTCTTTTAGATTCTTAAAAAGCCGGTTTAGACAAGATAACTGCATTTTGTCTTCAATGGCCTGAAAAAACTATTTGGGTCAAAATGACTGTATTTTGATCTTCAAGTGTCTAAAAAGCCTTTTTTGGTCAAAAGAACTGCATTTGGTCACCAAAGGTCTGAAAACATTTTTTAGTCAAAATGACTATATTTTTGGCTTTTAGAGTCTTAAAAAGCCGGTTTTAGACAAGATAACTACATTTTGTCTCCAATGGCCAGAAATTTTTTGGGGTCAAAATGACTGTATTTTGGTCTCCAATTGTCTAAAAAGCCTTTTTAGTCAAAATAACTGCATTTGGTCGCCAAAGGTCTGGAAAAAAATCTAGTCAAAATGACTGTATTTTTGTCTTTTACAGTCATAAAAAGCCGGTTTTAGACGATAACTGCATTTGGTAACCAATAGCCTGAAAAAATATTTTTGGTCAAAATGACTCTATTTTGGTCTCCAAGTGTCTAAAAAGCCTTTATTAGTCAAAATGACTGTATTTTTGTCTTTTAGAGTCTTAAAACGCTTGTATTAGACAAGATAACTGCATTTGGTCTCCAATGGCCTGAAATGTTATTTTTTGGCCAAAATAACTCTGTTTTGGTCTCCAAGTATCTAAAAAGCCTTTTTTAGTCAAAATAACTGCATTTGGCCACCAAAGGTCTGAATTTTTTTAGTCAAAGTGACTATTTTTGTCTTTTAGATTCTTAAAAAGCCGGTTTAGACAAGATAACTGCATTTTGTCTTCAATGGCCTGAAAAAACTATTTGGGTCACAATGACTGTATTTTGGTCTTCAAGTGTCTAAAAAGCCTTTTTTTAGTCAAAATAACTGCATTTGGCCACCAAAGGTCTGAATTTTTTTTAGTCAAAGTGACTATTTTTGGCTTTTAGAGTCTTAAAAGGCCGGTTTTAGACAAGATAAATGCATTTTGTCTCCAATGGCCGGAAATTTTTGGGGGTCAAAATGACTGTATTTTGGTCTCCAGGTGTATGAAAAGCCTTTTTATTTGAAATAACTGCATTTGGTCACTAAAGGTATGAAAAAATTTTTTAAGTCAAAATGACTGTATATTTGTCTTTTAGTCTTAAAAAGCCGGTTTTAGACAAGATAACTGCATTTGGTCTCCAATGGCCGGAAATTTTTTTGGGGTCAAAATGACTGTATTTTGGTCTCCAGGTGTATGAAAAGCCTTTTTTAGTCGAAATAACTGCATTTGGTCAACAAAGGTCTGAAAAAAATTTTTGGGTCAAAATGACTGTATTTTGGTCTCCAAGTGTCTAAAAAGCCTTTTTTGGTCAAAATAACTGCATTTGGTCACCAAAGGTCTGGAAAAAAAATTTAGTCAAAATGACTGTATTTTTGTTTTTTAGAGTCCTAAAAAGCCGGTTTTAGACAAGATAACTGCATTTTGTCTACAACGGCCTGACATTTTTTTGGGTCAAAATTACTGTATTTTGGTCTCCAGGTGTATAAAAAGCATTTTCAGTCAAAATAACTGCATTTGGTCACCAAAGGTCTGAAAAAAAATTTTTAAGTCAAAATGACTGTATTTTTGTCTTTTAGTCTTAAAAAGCTGGTTTTAGACAAGATAACTGCATTTGGTCTCCAATGGCCTGAAAATATTTTCTTCGGTCAAAATGACTGTATTTTTGTCTCTAAGTGTCTAAAAAGCCTTTTTCAGTTAAAATAACTGCATTTGGTCACCAAAGGTCTGAAAAAAATGTAGTCAAAATGACTATTTTTGTCTTTTAGATTCTTAAAAAGCCGGTTTAGACAAGATAACTGCATTTTGTCTTCAATGGCCTGAAAAAACTATTTGGGTCAAAATGATTGTATTTTGGTCTTCAAGTGTCTAAAAAGCCTTTTTAGTCAAAATAACTGCATTTGGTCACCAAAGGTCTGGAAAAAAATTTAGTCAAAATGACTGTATTTTTGTCTTTTACAGTCTTAAAAAGCCGGTTTTAGACGATAACTGCATTTGGTAACCAATAGCCTGAAAAAATATTTTTGGTCAAAATGACTCTATTTTGGTCTCCAAGTGTCTAAAAAGCCTTTATTAGTCAAAATGACTGTATTTTTGTCTTTTAGAGTCTTAAAACGCTTGTATTAGACAAGATAACTGCATTTGGTCTCCAATGGCCTGAAATGTTATTTTTTGGCCAAAATAACTCTGTTTTGGTCTCCAAGTATCTAAAAAGCCTTTTTTAGTCAAAATAACTGCATTTGGCCACCAAAGGTCTGAATTTTTTTAGTCAAAGTGACTATTTTTGTCTTTTAGATTCTTAAAAAGCCGGTTTAGACAAGATAACTGCATTTTGTCTTCAATGGCCTGAAAAAAACTATTTGGGTCAAAATGATTGTATTTTGGTCTTCAAGTGTCTAAAAAGCCTTTTTAGTCAAAATAACTGCATTTTGTTACCAAAGGTCTGAAAAAAATTTTTATGTCAAAATGACTGTATTTTTGTCTTTTAGTCTTAAAAAGCCCGTTTTAGACAAGATAACTGCATTTGGTCTCAAATGGCCTGAAAAACATTTTTGGGTCAAAATGACTGTATTTTGGTCTCCAATTGTCTAAAAAGCCTTTTTTAGTCAAAATAACTGCATTTGGTCACCAAAGGTCTGGAAAAAATTTAGTCAAAATAACTGTATTTTTGTCTTTTACAGTCTTAAAAAGCCGGTTTTAGACGATAACTGCATTTGGTAACCAATGGCCTGAAAAAATGTTTTTGGTCAAAATGACTCTATTTTGGTCTCCAAGTGTCTAAAAAGCCTTTTTTTAGTCAAAATAACTTTATTTGATCACCAAAGGTGTGAAAAAACTTTTAGTCAAAATGACTGTATTTTTGTCTTTTAGAGTCTTAAAACGCTTGTATTAGACATGATAACTGCATTTGCTCTCCAATGGCCTGAAATTTTATTTTTTTGGTCAAAATGACTCTGTTTTGGTCTCCAAGTATCAAAAAAAGCCTTTTTTAGTCAAAATAGCTGCATTTGGTCACCAAAGGTCTGAAAATTGTTTTTTGTCTAAATGACTGTATTTTTGTCTTTTACAGTCTTAAAAAGCCGGTTTTAGACAAGAAATCTGCAGTTTGTCTCCAATGGCCTGAACAAATTTTTTGGGTCAAAATGATTGTATTTTGGTCTTCAAGTGTCTAAAAAGCCTTTTTTAGTCAAAAGAACTGCATTTGGTCACCAAAGGTCTGAAAACATTTTTTAGTCAAAATGACTGCATTTTTGGCTTTTAGAGTCTTAAAAAGCCGGTTTTAGACAAGATAACTGCATTTTGTCTACAATGGCCTGAAAAATTTTTGGGGTCAAAATGACTGTATTTTGGTCTTCAAGTGTCTAAAAAGCCTTTTTTAGTCAAAATAACTGCATTTGGTCACCAAAGGTCTGAAAAAAATTTAGTCAAAATAACTATTTTTGTCTTTTAGATTCTTAAAAAGCCGGTTTAGACAAGATAACTGCATTTTGTCTTCAATGGCCTGAAAAAACTATTTGGGTCAAAATGACTGTATTTTGATCTTCAAGTGTCTAAAAAGCCTTTTTTGGTCAAAAGAACTGCATTTGGTCACCAAAGGTCTGAAAACATTTTTTAGTCAAAATGACTATATTTTTGGCTTTTAGAGTCTTAAAAAGCCGGTTTTAGACAAGATAACTACATTTTGTCTCCAATGGCCAGAAATTTTTTGGGGTCAAAATGACTGTATTTTGGTCTCCAATTGTCTAAAAAGCCTTTTTAGTCAAAATAACTGCATTTGGTCGCCAAAGGTCTGGAAAAAAATCTAGTCAAAATGACTGTATTTTTGTCTTTTACAGTCATAAAAAGCCGGTTTTAGACGATAACTGCATTTGGTAACCAATAGCCTGAAAAAATATTTTTGGTCAAAATGACTCTATTTTGGTCTCCAAGTGTCTAAAAAGCCTTTATTAGTCAAAATGACTGTATTTTTGTCTTTTAGAGTCTTAAAACGCTTGTATTAGACAAGATAACTGCATTTGGTCTCCAATGGCCTGAAATGTTATTTTTTGGCCAAAATAACTCTGTTTTGGTCTCCAAGTATCTAAAAAGCCTTTTTTAGTCAAAATAACTGCATTTGGCCACCAAAGGTCTGAATTTTTTTAGTCAAAGTGACTATTTTTGTCTTTTAGATTCTTAAAAAGCCGGTTTAGACAAGATAACTGCATTTTGTCTTCAATGGCCTGAAAAAACTATTTGGGTCACAATGACTGTA
The DNA here is from genome assembly GCF_965119305.1 of Pelophylax lessonae. Classification (NCBI taxonomy): domain Eukaryota; kingdom Metazoa; phylum Chordata; class Amphibia; order Anura; family Ranidae; genus Pelophylax; species Pelophylax lessonae. Next base: position 203 of record NW_028120083.1, on the reverse strand, counting down.
TTTTGGTCTTCAAGTGTCTAAAAAGCCTTTTTTTAGTCAAAATAACTGCATTTGGCCACCAAAGGTCTGAATTTTTTTTAGTCAAAGTGACTATTTTTGGCTTTTAGAGTCTTAAAAGGCCGGTTTTAGACAAGATAAATGCATTTTGTCTCCAATGGCCGGAAATTTTTGGGGGTCAAAATGACTGTATTTTGGTCTCCAGG